>NW_027504209.1:0-19134 GCF_021521415.1 Bidens hawaiensis | reverse complement strand
TATCCAAGCATTCATTAAAGAGGAGGACGAAAGTCCTTGGTTTGATGATTTCGTAAACTATTTAGCTTGAAGAATCCTAAGGAAAGGGCTAACTCATCAACAACGGAAGAAATTTTTCTGGCCCACCATATATAAAGACAAACAAGCTTTGATTCAAGCATGCGATGCTTGTCAAAGAGCCGGAAACATCTCAGCCAAAAATGAGATGGCTCAAAAGGGCATTCAAATCTGTGAGGTCTTTGATGTATGGGGAATAGATTTCATGGGCCCATTTCCTAACCCATCAGGAAATAAGTACATCCTTGTAGCAGTCGACTACGTGTCTAAATGGGTAGAAGCATAAGCTCTTCCAACTAACGATGCTCGTGTAGTTGTACGATTTCTGAAAAAGTTATTTTCATGATTCGGCACTCCAAAAGCCCTAATCAGCGACAGATGTACTCACTTCTGCAATGCCTTGATGGACAAAGTCTAAGCACGATATGGAATTCACCAACGTTTGGCAACACCATATCACCCTCAGACCAGTGGGCTCGTGGAAGTTTCAAATTGGGGAATTAAAAGGATCCTCGAAAGAAAAATAGGAATGAATCGCAAAAACTGGGCAGAAAAATTAGATGACGCTATGTGGGCTCTTAGGATAGCCTACAAAACCCCAATAGGAACAACACCCTTCAAACTTGTTTATGGGAAAGCATGTCATCTACCAGTAGAACTAAAACACAAGGCTTACTGGTCTCTTAGAACAGTAAATTTTGATCTAATGTTCACCGGTAAAAATCAGGAAGATCAAATTCACGAGCTCGAAGAATTAAGAACACTAGCCTATGAAAACACCTGATCCTACAAAGAAAAGACTAAACGTTTACACGACGCCCATTTAAAGGGAAACAAAAAGTTTCAAGTTGGCGATCGAGTACTCTTATACAACACACGTTTACGTCATTTCCCAGGAAAACTGAAGTCTCGTTGGACAGGTCCATACATAGTTGAATCAGTTTTTGATTATGGGACAGTTGATATTTCAAACTCCGAAGGCCACAAGTTCAAGGTTAATGGACATCGATTAAAACCATACATAGATAGACCGTTTGAAGATGTCTCGGAGGTGGTAATCCTTTGCCAAAACCAATGAACATACTGGAAGTAGGGTCTGGCCAAGTCCCTCATTAAACCGGGCCTTGTATACATGTTCTCTTTGAAAAAAAAAATATTAGTGCTTCAAACACGGGGGCCGCTTCTAAAAGCACGGTCCCGGGCCACAAAGTGCGGGCCGGAATCTTCGCTGCAAAAATCTTAGTCAAACTGGTTTGTAACAGAACTGTCAGACAAAAGCACGGGGTAGTGCTTCACATATGCTTGGCTATAAATTGCACCTCTTGCCAATGCATTTCTTGCACCAAACCAAACACAAACACTCTCCTCCTGAGAAATCATTATGTCTACTAAGATGAATAACAAAATTCATGTTCCTCGCCAACCAAGAAACGAAACCCGTTGGTGCGCACACATACATGTTCTGTCAACTGTTCAGAACCAATGCAAACGCAAGAAACCCAAATGCCCCGATCTTTGGTGGTGTGTGGATTGACAAGCTTTACAAAGCTTATGGTGTGGACAGGGAAGGTACACGAAGACCGAACCCAATCGCACTTGATCTCAACTTCTGTATCAGCATGCAAATGGTCCAGCAGATCGGCAGGCACCCAGCACTGTGGAGGTTCCAGGATGCCCTCAACCAGATTTGGGATCCTGAGGACCCCGCTGGCATGACCATCCAGGACATACCTTATAGGAGGGCTGGATCACCACCACGTCAGACCCGCCGACGCACTAAATCTCAGCAGGGCGGCCCGTCATCATCAAGGTCCTAGCCCAGCTCGTCGTACCACATCCAATACTCTTTTGATGGCCTATACTGGCTCATTGACCGATTCCATACTCACACCACCGCCTCTTTTGATAGGTTATCAGGATAGAATGCGGACTCGAATGCACAAAGATCATACTAAATAGAGAAAAGGCGGGAGATTAATCGTTTGAGTGAGCGCATGGACAAGCAGTGGGGACCATTTGACCCGGAGGGCCCGGGTAACTGACGAGCACCGGCACTGGTAGGTCTGGTATGGGTATGGGTTTGGGCGGTAGTAAATATATGACATTATTATTGTGTTTATTGAAACAATTTACATTTGGTTGTTGGTTTGTTTGGTACTTATTATGGCCGTGGGTGCCAAGACATTTTATTAGGAACCTATTTAGCCCGTATGGGCAGGGTGTGGATGATTTCATACCCGATTTTCAGTAGTACTATGCTTTGGTTGTTTGTTGGTTATTTGCAGTTTTATTATTTTGGTACACTACAGGAAAACGGACAAAAAACAGGGGACGCTCTGCCGGTATTTCGTTGGCCCGTAGGGAAGTCCCTTTCCATTACACCCACCATACTTCAATTGAATCTTGTTATGAATTTTTTTTTATGAATAATTTCACATTGAGGACAATGTGAGATTCAAGTGTGGGGAGGGGAATGAATTACTTGACCAATTGCTTACTCAACTAATTATAAGATTCTCTAAATAAACAAATTATTTGTAGTAACAATGACTATTTTTGTAACAAAACCAAAAGAAAATCTAAGAAAGTTTTTTGCAAATAACCAACTTAAAATTTATCATAACCAAAAAGTGAAAAAGTAAAAAAGAAGTTTTGTAATATTGAGAATAAATTTTTGCAAAATATGGCGTTTATACCCGATTCCTCCGTTACTGTGAGATAAACCTCATGCCATATAAATAATTTTTTCGAAAGCTTTGAGTGAGTCATATGTTTCGTGTGATTTAGAACATGTCTCAAATATTCATTTCAAGACTGCACGAAGCGTTGTATAAGAAAGAATGTAATATTATTACAATTTCCTTAAACCATTCTCCAAATTACACTCACAAAACCCAAAAACCTTATACCTTACAACTTTATCCTCTCACCGGTAAAATACAACACTGGTCTTTTACCGACAGACCCTAAAGAACTGGAAATGCATTTATTCAATTTCAATTTCCTTTGCTGCATACATTTTGCAAAACCTAGGTTGCCTCCAGAACTTAGGGAGAGAATCTTTCTCTTTAGAAATGAGGTGAGGAAAAAGTGACACCAACATGAAGAAATGCCACCATTTTATGGAGTTTCCAAAAGCGCGATGAAAAGAAGAGCAAAAAGATATGAATAATGCTTAGGATGCGGAAACTGGTCCCATGAAGGAAGACGTAGAAAAAGTCAAACTCAGTCTTAACATGAATATACCGAACAAATGAGGGTGGGGGCTATTAGGCTCAAAGCAGAATGATCCATTAGAGTTGGGAGTTATGTTCAGAGCAGAATTGAGGAAGAATTGATCCACATCCTCGACAAAACTGGTCTTAACGATATGGCCTTATTAGACTCACTAGGTTTGTGAAAAAAAACACACAATCGGGAGAAAAGAAGCTAACCATTGAAGACATCTTAAGATTCCCGACAATCAGAAGAAGTTGTATTTACCATCCTCATCCCCATTAACCTAAACCGTTGAACCGAAAAATACCAATCCCAACTTAAAAAAACCAACCCATATTACCTTCTGATCTATGCAACCCTTCACAAAGGTGGAAATTTGAACTTGTACAAGCTTATTTATCATAGGTTACATCTTGGCTAAGATTGTTCACACACATACATCACAGGTATGATCAGAAATAAAACCGAGTGTGAGTGAACATTGTGATAACGTGACGTTTTGCAAAAACGAAAGCTCATAAAAACAAATCATATTTTTATATATTACGTATATTCCTACGATTTAAGGTTAGTTATTTTGTTCCCATTTTCTTGGGTCTCTTTTGGGGATGTTTAAGCTATGGTCCTAACTTGATATTTTTAGAGAATAGTTTTAAGTAGCTTGCTTGAGGACAAGCAAGGTTCAAGTGTGGGGATATTTGATGTACATAAAATGATACATCTTTATAGCATCAAATAATCTCTAAAAACTGCAACTTCTATCAAATAATATAGCTCAAAAGGCTACTTATCATATTAAAATGTATTTTCAAGTAAACCCAAGCCTTAAACGAAAAAACAAGCGAAAAGCCAAAGAAAAATGAAAGATAACCCAAGAAATCACCTGACCACGCCCTCGTTACCCCTAGATATGCCCCCATGCTTCTCTATGCAAGAAAAGACAAAAATCTGCAAGAAAAGAGAAAATACTAGACACTGAGGCACGGGGTCGTGCCTCAGGAAACATGGGCACGTGGTCGCCTTTCAGAAAAGAAAAAAAATATAACAGATCACCAAAAAGCACAGGATCGTGCCTCAAGAAGCACGCACCAGTGGTGAGTTAGCGTTTACGATCTGACATAGCATTTAATGCGACTGGACACGTGGACACGGGGGCGTACCGCAAGGAACACGGGGCCATGCTTGCCTCTCCAGAATGCCAATAAATAGGAGATCATGTTTCATTTATCAATGTGCTTGAATAAAAGTTCCATACGGGTTTCTCTTATAAAAACACTCACATTACACTCATACCGAAGATCTTGTGAAGAGTTTGAAGGCTTGGAGGTTATCATCATCATCATCCATCATCAATGAAAAGGGAAGACTCATCCAACATTTGGTAAGATTGTTCTAGTTTGATCATATGTTTGTTATCTTTATCTCTTTTAATGTTCATAATCATGCTCATTATTTGCTAAACTCCATTTACCATCTAAATCTATGAAGAAGCTTTGTTTTACTAGATGATTATGTTGAACATGTGATTTAGTTTGGTAAAGTACATGGTAATTTTTCAATTATCCTTTGATGAAGAAATTTTTTATCACTTTAACTCAATACATCAAGGTTGATGACTAAAAATCATTCATGTTCACTCATGTTCTTGGAGACTAGAAATGGTAAAAAGAATACCTTGATAACTTATTCAAGATAAAACATGGATCCTTATGTTGTACTTAGAAATGATGAGATATAAGTTATGATCTATTTCCCTAGTTTCGATAATTCTAAAATAACATTGTTAACACGATTGCTTAGGTTATCATGCTAGTTAAAGAAATCATATGTTAATGGAATGTGTAAGTATAACCTAATCAAATCAACCAAGGGGAGGTTGTGTGAGTTAACTACAACCACCCGAATTTTTTAGGATTGGTATTTGAGGAATCGAAGTCAATACTAATCGTTCTACTTTACCAAACTACTTGTCTACTTAAATTGACATTCTCGTGGTAGCATGATATTAAGCATAGGATGGACTTGAAATACGCATGCTACTTTCTTTTATGTCATAGAATATGTTCACTTATAAATGAGGGACTATTCTGTCATATATTATTAGGGAAAGTTTATCACATGTTTACTTAATAATCATCAAGGAAGAATAGAGTGGATTCTTGATCTTAGATGGTAACCTTCAGATAATTGAATCTCATTTAGAATTTCTCTTCTTGTCACCTATATTATATATATATATATATATATATATATATATATATAAGTATTTATATTTTATAAAAAGTTTGAAAATCAACCCCAAAATGAATAAACTCTCCGATTGAACTAAAACAAAGATTCGCTATTAGAAACATTTGTGTCCGCGGATCGATAATTGGTTCTTACAATGCTATTCTACATATACGATAGGTAAACTTGCCTATTTTGTGTGTGTTTAGTTATAGTTGAAATCACTTTTATATATTTAAAACACGATCTTGTGCAAAAGCTAAATCTCTCATCCATTATATTTCATAACCACACGCAGCACAACACATCAGCTTCCTTACTGAATTTGCTGACGAAATCCCTAAAGTTTTAATCATTGCCCTGTGTTACTCTATACAAGTCACTAGTTAACCATTCAAAACTTCTACAGCAAGAAAATTGGTTATTAAAAAAATTAACTAAATGAGCAAAAGATTTAATAGAGAAATGAGGGACACTTAGGAACCATTTCAATGTAGCTCCGGTGAGTGTTGAGCCAAATCCTTTGCATACGTAGGCTTCCATGAGATTCTGAGTTATAAGGTTAATCTCCATTCTCTCTTGGTACTGGGCTGCATGCTTTTTAGAGTTTGTGGTCCCGTCGTACAGCTTCATGCTTGGAGTGTGAAATCGCTTTGGGATCTCAGCATCATATATGGGGATGCGAATCTTGAGATCCTGTGTCTACCTGGGGCTACTTCCATAATCGGATGCACTATTCCAGGTATGCTGGAGATTAATTCTTTCAGCTTCTGCAATTCCTTCTGAATCACTGGACTAATACCGGAATCCTGCAAAACATTATGGTTAGTTACAGGTATAATATTAATGAAATTACTAGTATTAGGAATCCTAGTTGGGGATCCCGATATAACACCAAATTCTCGAGTATGAGTGATCTCCTGGTAGACTGGACGGGATCACTTGTTCTTGTAACAGATTTCATAGGAAGGGAATCATCATAACGATTCCCTTGGGATCCTGACGCATCAAAGTTCAAGTTCCTAGGTAGCAATGGAGTGAAGGATTCCTCCACCGGCTTCTTACCTTGTGCCATGATATCTTGGAGCTCCCTCGAGACAAGGTTGTTGGTTTGCTTCTGAATCTCCATATTCTCCTTCATCTTCATTAAAACATCAAGAACATCATCGTTAGACATAAGGACCGGCCTCGTGTGGGAGACCGAGATTTTTGGATGGACACCCCGGCAGAAGGCCTTGTTGTGGGAGGAAGCATGTGCTCGATCCTCCAGCTTATGAGATGCTAACAATTGTCGCCTTCCTCTTGACAACAGGTGGAGGGGGAGTGGTTGAGCAACTCTGGAAACTGCGAACGGCTTGGATGCAGATGTAACTTTTGATTGAGATGTCATTTTTTAGTATAGCTTTGCAAGGTAACGGTATAGGAAGAAAGTGAATATGTATTTGAGTATGCAAAACATCACTTGCCCCACAGTGGGTGCCAAACTGTTTTTGGTCAAAATTTACCGAAGCAATAATTGAGCAAATTCGTTAAGTGAGGTAGTGTGCTTTTCAGTAGTGAGGTAAGTAACGTAGTAGATAAGTGCGGTAAAAGTAAGGGTGAACACAGCGATGTAGCGAGGAAAAACCTTCGATCCTGGTGAGAATCCTCGGAAAAAAACCTCGGGAGGGGAAAATTATCTCCGCCTCAATTTATTAATGTAAAAATGGTGATTACAGCTCGGGAACTAGTTGAGAACGAAAGCTAGAATACAGGTGTGAGTATTGTGTGTGCAGAATGTGTCCTATAACGTTCTCAATAGCCTCATTTATATAGGAAATGAAAATAACAATAAGTCCTATAAATCCGGGAACCCTAGCCGCCATGATTAATTAACGACTTAGTCTTCATCCCGCGTGTATTTCATTTGTTTCTCCGAGCTTTTAGGTGGAATGAGTCATCTAGCCGTTATAGACTGTTTGAGTCTTGCGTAACCCAAAAGTACAATATAAATATAACAAACATAGTTAGTTAGTTCAGGATCATGCCTCTAGCTGGAAATCTTAACTATTAAGGCAACGGTCAGGATCACGTTAGAGATAAAATGACCCCTAACAATTATTTACTGTAAAAATTAAACAAATCATTTACTAAAGTTTTTAGTTTTATAATTAACAATATCCAATTCCAAATTATAACTACAGCTGTAGCTAGTCATTATTTTATATAACTTTTCGATTTTTTTACTTTTTTTTCATTCTTATGCTTTTCTTTATTCTTTACAGGTATCATCGATTATTTTAATATAAGATCTCATTCTTTTTTACTTTTTTTTTCATTCTTATGCTTTTCTTTATTCTTTAAAGGTATCATCAATTATTTTTATATAAGATCTCATTCGTGATCTTCATTCCTTTTTATTTGGAATAATTTGTGATTCTTAATAATATTATGTTTGTTTGCATGCGTTTGTAACTCAAAACCATTAATATGCAAATAAACAATAAGCCCATATACTTCACGTTGTTGCCCATCAATTTATTTAGAAATATTTTCATCTATATATATTAAGCGAAAACTTGATTAACAAAATCACATATTCTTATTTCTCATCCAATGGCACTTCAACTTTATCAACCAATCTTTTCCAAAAGATTCTTTGAGGTATGTAAACCAAAGCGAATTGCCAAAATAATTGTAGAAGTGAAGGCTAGGCAGCATCATTTAATCTGGTGTGGAGCCAAGACCGAGGTTTCCCAAGTTCATACTCGGTTACCCATTTACCTGCCAACAATATGGAGTCATGATTTTATCCAGCTCTTAGATGATAATTTCCCGGTACCACATCATACTTTTGTGGTTTGGTGATAGTACGTATTTGTGATCTATGGTTATTTCATTTGAGCTTTTGTGCATATAAATATATGATATATATGTATTCTATATATATATATATATATATATATATATATATATATATATATATATATATATGGTTAGGAACAAATACAATAGTTATTAACGGGAAAAGCGTAAAATAACTTAACTAATTCTTAACGTTTTATACATATGCCTTTTTAAGTCAGGGGTCTTTAAGGAAGCAACATCTTTATTCTTAGGAATAAAGGTAATGTTCACCTACATCCCACCTTCCTAGATCTTGCTAATAGCTTTGCTATTAGTGAGATTTTTTTTTAGGTATGTTTGTTGTTATTATTGTTGTAGTCTTTGAAGTAGAGTAATTATATTCTACTTAACTTTTTGATTGTTATTACTCTAGTTTATAACTATAGAGTAATATATACATTAATTTTTACTCTACCAGTGAAATTTTAAACGATATGCATCATTGATTTGTTGGGTGGATAGGTTGGTCTCATGGGGTGGTTTGAAGCAGATCAAAATTATCTTTATTTTATTTTATAATTATCATTTATGTTTTAGTATTGGTATTTTAATATATACAGTAATTTTTACTCTACCAGTGAAAATTTAAACGATATGCATCATTAATTTGTTGGGTGGATAGGTTGGTCTCATAGGGTGGTTTGAAGTAGATCAAAATTATCTTTATTTTATTTTATAATTATCATTTATGTTTTAGTATTGGTATTTGTTATTGCATGTTTTTTAAGTCTTTATTTAAATTTTAAACTAAAGCATTTAAAATATGATATGTATCATCGACTTGTTGGGTGGATCGGTTGGTCTCATGGGGTGGCTTGAAGGAGATTAAAATTATCTTTATTTTATTTTATAATTATCATTTAAGTTATAAACCGAATTAGTTCTTTATTTTCCTTTATACACATTCTGTTTGTTTGGTTTTCATTAATCAAAAAAAGTCACTCTAAAGTTTTGAGCAATATCATTTGTTGTTGATTGGCTTTTGATTATCGATTCACTTGTCCCAAGTTTAACAAGTGGTATCATAGCCAGACCCGTGAATCATGTCGAAGTTCCAAGTCATTGGTGGTGTGAAGAAGTTGAACATATCGAACTACAATACATAGGCGACATGTATGAAGTCATATCTGCAAGGGAAAGATCTATGGGAAGTTGTCAATGGAGAAAGCACCGTGGAGCCGAGGAATGATGTGAACAGGGTTGTTGGGAAGTGGCGAGTGAAAGCCAGTAAATCAATGTTCTACTAGAAAACAACAATCGATGAAGAGTTGTCAGAAGACATCAAAGATCTCGAACCACCGAAACCTGCATGGGATGCGTTGGTTGCCTTATTCTCCAAGAAAAACAATACCAAATTCCAAGTTTTGGAGAATGAGTTGTTGTCGATAATCCAACGGGAACTTACTACCCCAATACTTTCACAAGGTGAATACGTCATGTCGGGAAATTGGAGAATTAGATCAACAAATTAGGATCGGGGAGGCAAGATGAAGAAAATCATTATGGGTTGAAACCCGAATTCTGAAGCTTTGTTGCAGCTTTACAGGGATGGGCGAACCCACCTACGCTTGGTGAGTTTGAAAATTAGTTGGCAGGCTAAGAAGCTTTAATCAACAAAATGGGAGATGTTTCGGTTTGTTCATAAAATGTCGAAGACCAAGCCTTGTACGCTGGGAAAGGGAAGAAGGATTTTCAAACCGGGAAGTTTCAAAGTAAAGGAAAGTATAATGAGAAAAAGAAGTCACGGCATAAGAAAGACAGGGAGGTCAGAGGAGACAAAGCCGAAAATAATAACAAGAGTTATGTTGAAACAAAGTTTCATTCAGGTCCTACCGATGCGGAAGAAAGGGTCACATAGCTCGGAATTGTCAAGGAAAGAATCAAGAAGAATGGAATAATGCGGAAGTCAAACAAGATAATGAGTGGGATGCCGAAGCATACTTCGCTCAAGAAACCGGTGTGCATGCTTACACAGCAACTATTAAGCCAAAAGCAAATAAAATTTATGACTGGATTGTTGATTTCGGATACTCTGACAACATGACCGGTGAAAAAGGCAAGTTATCGAGTCAAATAAAATACGGTGGAAGCAAAGTGGTTGTTTTTGCAGATAACTCAGAACATTCGATCGCACATATCGGAGATGTGGCGTTCCCGGTCGGTTCAAGTAAAAATGAGTTAACATTGAAACGTGTGCCTGGGATGAAGAAGAATTTGTTTTCAATCCCTCAATATACTAATGCAGGTCATCACCATTGGTGGACTTGAGGGTGTGCGAGCCGCACCCTTGGCCGAGGCATAATTATTTTTGGCCAAGTTTTTCATTTATATATATATAGGTTTAAGTTTAAGAGAAAAATGATATTACTACGAGAAAGACAAGAAATGAATATGAGCCACTAGTTTTATTTTAGGTTTTAAAAGTTTAAAGATAAATGAAAAAAAGATGTAAGTGCAACAATAAATGCACTCTCTCTCTCTTCAATGAATACAACTAATATAATCATAATAAATCTCTTTCTAATTAATATATCTACCTAATTTAATTATAATAATTAAAATGATAAAAACACTAATTTAGTTTTATAATTTATTTACATTATCTTCATTTTATCCAATAAAAATACAATTTATTCATATAATACTAGTTCTTTATATGAAAAAAGAATATTTTTTTCCACTCAATTTATTAGCATATATCAACGCGTAATTTTTAACAATAAATATCAAAACATAATATATTTTTTTTAACTGATATATCTAGAAAAACTATTGCCATAAATAATAAAAAAAATGTCATACAAATGTGTCCATTAAGTATAAACAATAAAAAAAATTATATATATAACTTACACTTGTTTTGAGCAATAAAAACGTACAACATACAAAAAAACATACAAATTACATACTTAATTCGATACCAACGATTATATAAACTACACAAAGATACACATATCCTACACGTGTGTAGGTTGTATGTTTTTCGTGTGTAGGTTATATATTTTCTTATTCTTAGAACAAGTGTGGATTATATGTTTTTGTGTAGGTTGTATATTTCACATTTAATGCAAACATGTGTAAGATAGTTTTTTGTATTATTCATCACAATGTAACTACGTGTTAATGGATATTGATAAGTTGAGTTGGAAGAAATTGGTTTTAAATATAAAGAAATTTTAGTGTGTGAATAAATTGTATTTGTGTAGGATAAAATTTTCGTGTGTAGGTTATATGTTTTTCATGTGTAGTTTATATGTTTTCTTGTGCGTGTGTATTTTATTGATGATGATTTTTTTGTGTAGGTTATATGTTTTCTTATTCTTAGAACAAGTGTGGGCTATATGTTTTTGTGTATGTTGTATATTTTTTTTGTTGATATTTAAAGCAAACACATGTAAAATAGTTTTTGGTATTATTTATCACAATGTAACTACGGTTGATGGATATTAATATATTGAGTTGGAATAAATTAGTTTTGGATAGAAAAAAATTTTAACGTATGAATAAATTGTTTTTGTGTAGGATAAAAATTCAAGAGACAAAAAATAAGTTATAAAAATAAATGAATTCTTAATATTTTCAATTATAGTAATTTGATTAGTTATATTAATTAAATAGATAACTATTATGTTTTATTAGTTATATTAATTGAAAATAGATAATGCATTAATAGTTTCTTAATTTATCTTTAAGTTTTTAAAACCTAAAATAAAACTAGTGGTTCATATTTATTTCTCGCAATAATATCATTCCTCTCTTGAACCATCCCCTACATATATATATATATATATATATATATATATATATATATATATATAATAATTCTTATCCATAATAATTGGATATTGATCCCTCTTAAAATTAGCGGGCCAAAAAGATTATTTATTCATAATCCACTGGATAATATTTAGGTTATTAGCTTATATATTTCGTTACTCTTTAGAGCCTATGGGTCTTTTTATTTCTTCGACTTAGGTTTATAAATTCTCAGAGACGTCTCTGGTCATCACGTGTTGTTCAATCCGAACGATGTTAAAGTGTTCGACCACTTTGAAACTCCAAGTAGACCGGTTTTACAAGGTAAAAGAAAACAGACAATGTATGTTCTCTCGGTTGAATCGACTTATATAGAAAATACCCGAAGTAACGAAAATGCCAGTTAATGGAATCAACGGCTCGGTCATGCCGGGTTCTATAAACTCGACATTATGATGAAGAAACAAACAGTTAGGATCTTCTGGATCATGATGTATAATCTATTCATATGTTCCTGGGTGTCAGTTTAGCAAGGCCAAACAGTTACTGTTCGAAGACTCGAAATTCAAGTCGAGTGCTCCTCTTGACTGAATTCATACTAATGTGTTTGAAGTCGTGAGACAACCTTCATTGAGTGGTAAGTGTTTTATGATCACGTTTATTTATGATTATTCACGTTTTGTGTCGCTATTTTTAATGCAACATAAGTCCGAAGCGTATGAGACATTCAAAGACTTTAAGCTAGAAGCAAACGAATAATAAGAAAATAAATAAAGGTTCTAAGGTCTAATAATGGTGGTGAATACACGTCACAAGAGTTCATTGATTTTCTAAAAGAAACAAGATTGAGAGATAGCTTACGTGTTCAAATACGCATCAATAGAAAGGTGTATCGGAAAGAAAGAACAAACATTTAGCTGAAGTTTCAGGAAATATATTGCATGATAAAAATGTACCAAGAATTTATTGGGCTGAGTCAATGATGACATCGGCTTATTTAATTAATCGGCTACCACAACAGGGTTTAGACTGCAAGCCACCGTATGAAAGGTTGTTTGGAAGAAAACCAAGGGTGAAGCATCTGTAAGTGTTTGGGTGTATGTGCTATGTATTTATCCCAAGTCATCTCTGACATAAATTAGAAGAAAAACCATTCGTTGTATTTTTGTTGGATACGATCCTCAACGAAAAGGGTGACGTTGTTTGGATCCAACGACAAGGAAGTGTTATGTTTCTTGTAATGTGGTATCTGATGAGATGTCAACGTGGTGGTTGATTAACAAATAAGCTCCGTCGGTTACCGAAGCCTTGAAAAAAGAGTCATCTCAAGTAAAATCGAAATTTAATGATGATCGTAGTGTGGAAGATAATGAGGTTAGGGCAGAACAAAGGCCGGCCGAAGTGAATGGTCCGACTCAACTTGAAGAGGAAAATCTTAGAAGATCATCTCGAGAAAAAAGGCCAAACCCGCAGTATCCTAATGTAGCCCTGGTTGAGAAAAGAATAGTGGAACCGGAATCGTTAGATAAAGCGAGTGAGAAAGAAGAGTGGGTCGAAGCAATGCGAGTTGAGATGGCAACTCTTGAAGCAAATCAGACATGGGATTAGTTCCGTTACCGGAAGAAGTGAAGCCGATTTCGTGCAAATGAGTCTATAAAGTGAAACGTAGACCGGACAGCATGGTGGAACGATATAAAGCTCGGCTCGTGGCTCAGGATTTCTCACAACAATACGGTTTAGACTACGAAGAAGCATTTAGCCCGGTTGCAAAACTAACAACTATTCGACCCGTCATAGCTTTGCAGTAAGCAAAGGATGAAATATGTGACAAATGGATATCAATAAAGATTTCTTATATGGAAGCTTAGATCATACTATGCACATGACAGAACCGGATAGGTTCGTGAGTCTGAGTAACCTGAACTATGTGTGTAGATTAAAGAAAGCATTGCACGGTTCAAAATAGTCGCCACATGCATGGTTTAGGAAGATGGTAGAATTTCTTGAACATAATGGGTTTTCATTAACTTCATATTCAAGTGTGTTTGTTAAAACCATAGGGACCAAGGTAGTGGTAGTGTTGGTTTATGTTAATGATTTAATAATCACCGGTGATTTAGAAGAGGTGATTGATCAACTAAACGAAAATCTGAACACACGGGTTCAAGTTAAAAGATCTAGGCGGGTTTCAACATTCTCTTGGGCTAGAGCTCGAGTACAAAGAAGAGTATGCGGTTTTGCATCAAAGGAGGTATGTAATTAATTTGCTACAATAATTTGGTGTGAATTGTTGTAAGCAAGAGTCAACTTCGATCGGTGTGAGTGCAAAGTTATATGCAAACGAAGGATCTAAACTATAAGACGTCCGAGTATAGGCGAATGGTGGGAAGTTTGATATATCTCACATTAACAAGGCCCCGATATCGCGTTGCGGTTGGTGTTTTAAGTAGGTTTATTCAAACTCTAATATAGCCCCATATGTATGTTATGCAAAGAGTTTTGAGGTATGTTAACTCAACTTACAGGTTGGGTGTTGACTTTAATAGGGAGTCGCATACTAAACTTAGAGGTTTTTGTAATGCCGATTACGCCGGCGATCCAAGAAGTATGCTCGGTTCAAGTGCCATGTCATGGTGTAGTAAGACACAACCGACGGTGTCTCTTTCAACAACCGAAGCGGAGTACCATGCTTCCGCACTAGCGGCTCAAGATTTGATATGGCTGGTTCGTTTGTGTAACATCCCGGCCCCTCGCACCACCAATATTGTCTGCTCTGCCCACGAAGAGCTCACGGATTTGTTTTTGGTTGCCCAAAACGCTTTGGTGATGTTAGAGGCAGGACATTACTTATGAACCAGTGATTTCTCTTGTTCACGGCCGATTTGGGATAGCCTAAGAGTGGGACGATGTTGTGTTTGTCAAGGGTGTTACAGACAACCCCCCTTTGGACTCATCGTCCTCGATGAGGCGTGTCTCATCATCCCGAATGACACAAGAGTGGCTCTGATACCAACTGTAACATCCCGGCCCCTCGCACCACCAATATTGTCCGCTCTGCCCACGAAGAGCTCACGGATTTGTTTTTGGTTGCCCAAAACGCGTTGGTGATGTTAGAGGCATGACATTACTTATGAACCAGTGATCTCTCTTGTCCACGGCCGATGTGGGATAGCCTAAGAGTGGGACGATGTTGTGTTTGTCAAGGGTGTTACAGTTTGTTAAAAAGATTTGGGACAAAATGTTGAGTAAGAAGTGGAGTTGTTTTGTGATAGCAAGTCGGCAATTAAGTTGGCCGAGACCGATGTTTCATGCTTAAACTAAGCACGTAGAGGTGCATTATCATTTTGTTCGTGAAAAGATGTTGATCGGAGAAATTGATCTGATGTATGTGAATACAAGTAAGCAAGTAATAGATGTGTTCACGAAGGGGTTACCGAGTGCTAAAATGAAAGAGTTATGTGCAAATATGGGAATGAATACAATCGATGTTGAGAGGGAGTGTTAAACGATATGCATCATTGACTTGTTGGGTAGATAGGTCGGTCTCATGGGATGGCTTGGATGAGATCAAAATTATCTTTATTTTACTTTATAATTATCGTTTAAGTTTTAGTATTGGTATTTGTTATCTACATGTTTTTTAGTCTTTGTTTAAATATTGAATTAAAGCATTTGAGTTTGGGTAGGAGTCATGTACGAGTGGACTTATAAACCCAATTAGTTATTTATTTTCCTTTATGCACATTCTGTTTGTTTTGTTTTGTTTTGTTTTCATTAAGAAAAAAGAGTTGCTCTCAAGTTTTGAGCTATATCATGTGATGTTGGTTGGCTTTTGATTATCGATTAATTTGTCCCAAGTTTAACATGAAATATATATTTGTACGTTTTAATAAGTTAATTTCATTT
This sequence comes from Bidens hawaiensis, assembly GCF_021521415.1. Classification (NCBI taxonomy): domain Eukaryota; kingdom Viridiplantae; phylum Streptophyta; class Magnoliopsida; order Asterales; family Asteraceae; genus Bidens; species Bidens hawaiensis. The sequence continues at coordinate 3,081 of NW_027504209.1, read as the reverse complement.
GTATCGAATACATCTATATATATATATATATATATATATATATAATAACTCTATTTGTATGTGATTATTAACCTAGATCAAGTTGGAGGAGAAAGCGAGGGAGCTAGAAAAGAAAGTAATGGCATTGATCAATGTTACTTTTGGAAATGGTATTTTCAATGAGTTGGAGTTGCTCGAATACATAGATGATATCGAAAGATTGGGTCTTGGCTATCGGTTTCAAAACGATATAAGGAGAGTACTGGACATAATCACTTCCGTACATGGAAATAACAATGAACATGAAGAAAAATATGAAACTTTGCATGAGGCATCTCTTAGATTCAGGATTCTCAGGCAACATGGCTATAATGTGTCCCAAGGTAGTTCTTCAGTTTTCTTTTAAAAATCCTTATAGTTTTAGCGGAAAAATAAATAAACAAAGTGTATACTCAAGGAAAATTGATATATATCTATAATATATATAAACGAAGAAATAAAAATCCTACGTGTCGCGATGTGGTCGCTTCCCCTTTTTTTGGAGTCACCAGATTTGCTTGATTTTTAAATTGAGCCTTCTTATGCATTTGACCCTAATTAATGGGTATGGGTCTTACCAAATCCAGATATTCCTTAAACGGGTTATAAATCTCATTAAATGAAAAATTATTCTCACCAAATTATTGATGTAAAAATCCTATAAAATAGGATATACTAAAAATTAATATCATATTTATTTCAAAAAAGATATATATATTATTTAAATTAAAAAACCAATTTTATAGTAAAAAAAATAAACGGGTCTTGGTCTCATCAAACAATAAGTATATTATTAACTTTCATAAATATTATTTATAATTAAAAAACCAGTTTTATAATAAACAAAATAAACAGGTGTTGGGTCTCATCAAAACCATATAGCTTTTAAACCATGTTATAACATCTCATTTATTTGTAAAACAATTTATCATCAAACCATAAGTATATTATTAACTTTCATACATTAAAAAAATAAATTCAAAAAATAAATAAATATTAGAACAATTACGGGGGTTGTTTTATATTATTTGTTTTTTAATATTTATATATTTTATGAATTTTTATTTTTATTTATTGTATGTAAGTTAAGAATATAATTATGGCTAGATGAGATGTTATAACCCGGTTTAAAAGTTATATGAGTTTTGTGAGACCCAAGACCCGTTTATTTTTTATACCATAAAATTGTTTCTTATTTATAACAGTATACTTTTAAAAAAATCATATATTATTTTAATATATCCCTATTTTATAGGATTTTTACATCAAATATTTGGTGAGATTAAGTTTTAATTTAATGTGATGTTATAACCCGTTTAAGAAATATATGGGTTTGGTGAGACCCATACCCGTGAATTCGGGTCAAATGCATGAGAAGTCTCCATTTAAAAATCAAGCAGATCTGGTGACTCCATAAAAAGGGGGAGCGACCACATCGCGACACCTAGGATTTTAATGTTTTCGTTTATATATATATATATATATATATATATATATATATATATATATATATATATATATGGGTGAGATCTAGAGAGAACTCCTTTTTAAAGAGAGAACTAGAGAACTAGTAAAGAATTATTTTTAACTATTTTTAAAAAATTATTTTGTGATTTTTTTTCTTTCCTCCTTCTAATAAGATGATATTGTTCCTAAAAAACCGTCAATGTAATGCGTATGTGAAATAATGTGTATTGTATATATAAAATAGTGTTTTATTGCATATAATTCAACACAAATACATTATATAATACAGAGTATTGAATATATGTAAATACGACACTAATAATTGTATGCAAAACACGTAATTGCATATATGTAATACAACACTAATGCACATATGCACTATATCAATTTTGTTTTTAATTTTTGTATATAATATAACATTATTGCAAACAATACAAACAACTACATATATGTTATTCAACACTATTTCAAATATCAAAATGCACACTATTGCACATATGCATTATAAAAAAAAATCGATGTATTGCATATATGCATTACAACGTTAATTTTTTTAAACTTTTTTTATTTTTTTTATTTTTATATTTTTTGTGGTGAAGAATAACAACATATAAGAAGGATAAAAGAAAAAAATTTTAAAATATATTTTTTAAAATTAAATTAAAAATACTTCATTATTAGTTCTCTAGTTCTCTCCATAAAATGGAGTTCTCTCACGATCCTCTCCCAATATATAAAAGGGTTAAAATAAAAAACATAGTTTTATAGGAAGAGTAGAAATGACACAAAATTTAAAGTTAGGAAATTGTGTAGCATAAATCTTTAATCCTAGGAAACTATTTGGTATTTTAAAAACTATTAATCTCAACCACTAGATCATAGATCCAATGGCCTAGATTTATTCTTACTCTTCCTAGAAAACTATTTTTTTTATTATAACTCACCCCTATATATATATATATATATATATATATATATATATATATATATGGGGAGAGTTAACGTAAAATAATAGGTTCTCGTACATTAGGTACGCGAGACCCTGCACCACCTGATCCTAATTGCAATTAAAACTACGCGGTGGCATAATTGTAATTAAATCAAAAAAATACTTCTCGCACAACAGATCGTCATTTGCTGCAAGCCTTCAACCATGATCAAATCATCCACAAAACTAAAGCATAATCAAAATCGATAAACCCATTATCGCTATAGCTTAATAATCTTCAAATTGATCAAAATTGATGATTTAATCAATCGAATTGATGTGTAAGAGGCTTTAGAATCATCAATCGATTATGAAAATACATATTAACACACTTAATTGAGCTATGATTAGGGTTCATGTTTAAACGTTATGCTCAAAGTTTAAACGTTCTGAACAAAATGAACACCAAAATGATGAGTTAATCAATCGAATTGATGTGTAAAAGTATTTATAGTCATCAATCGATTATGGAATTGCAGAAATAATGCACTCAATCGAGCTCTGATTAGGGTTCAAAATATTATGTTTAAACGTTCTGAAACAAAACTGAAGTTCTGGGTGTTAAAAAAATGAACATCTTTAAACGTTCTTATACTTAAAATGAAGTT
>NW_027504208.1:0-32498 GCF_021521415.1 Bidens hawaiensis | reverse complement strand
GAACGGGAAGACCGTTTCATTGAATCTAGCATGCCTAGTGACATAGATACGAGATGTAGCCGGATCGAGACACCGATAACCTTTGTATCGTGATCTGTACCTAATAAACACACAAGGAATACTTCTTGATTCAAGTTTGTGCTTAGTGTAATTTCGAAGATAAGGAAAAACTTGACTACCAAAGGTACGAAAGTTAGCATATTGTGGGCCTTGAGAAAATAATACTTGCAATAGAGATTTATTTCCCAAGATTGGAGAAGGCAACCGATTTATGATATATGTAGTGGATGAAAATGCATCCACCCAATAAGAAGCAGGAATATGAGCACTAAATAGCATGGCAAGACCAGTCTCAACAATGTGCCTATGTTTACGTTCCGCACGAGCATTTTGTTGTGGTGTGTGCGGACACGAATAACGATGAAAAGTTCCATTCACATTGAGTTTGAACGAGATTAATAAAGGCGGGTAGAACCGTATAAAAACCCGTTTTGGTTTTAAGAGGTTAAAACCATATGAACCTGGAATAGTCATCAATGAAAACAACATAATAGTGATAACCATCGTTAGAAACAATAGGTGAGGGCCCACATAAATCACAATGCACCAGATCTAAAGGATTTAAAGACTGTTTAAAATTAACATCAAAAGATAAACGATGACCTTTTGCAATTTGACAAGAATTGCAAATGTTTTGGTTTGGGCAAAACCAAAGTAACACATAACACCCCAAATTTATTCAAATTAGAAATAGCATCAAAAGCAACATGTCCCAAACGAGCATTCCATAATTCAAATGACGCTTTACTTGAAATAGTAGCAACCAATGCTTGAGGATCTTCTTTTAGCACATAAAGACCATTCTCACATCTTTCTTCAGCAAGTACCCTTTTTGTTTTCCGATCCTGAATTTGAAAGAACGGTTGAGACAAAAGTACATCAACCAGGTAATCGGATGTTAACTTGCTCACGGATAATAATTTCTTTGTAAGAAAAAGTAAGAATAACAAGCACATCTTTCAATTTAATACTATCGGGAATAATAGAAGTACCAGTATGCGTAATAGGAAGTGATTTTCCATTACCAAAAATAACATGAGAGTTCTGGCCTTATAAGAAGACCAACCACCACGGGCACCACGGTAATTTGAAGAAGAGTGTTGAGCATGAAACACAGCTTGTGGTGTGTGATTACCATGGAAAGATTGCATGAATAACTCATGACTTTCCGCCTGAGTCACGAGATCGCAGAAAGACGGTGGGGGCTTAGTTGTACGAATGGAAATAGAGAAATTTTCAAATGACACACCAAGCCCATAAAGAAACCAATGCAATTTATCCATCTCCAATACCGGTTGTCCGATAGCCGCCAACTGGTCACAGATAGCTTTAAAATTACGGGTATATTCTGAAACAATAGAGTTACCTTTGGAGATATGTCGTAGACTGTCACGAAGTGAATACATCCGATCGACTGAGTAATTGCTATAAGCGGATTCAAGGGCTAACCATTTGTTTCGAGCACCAGAGATGCCGAGGATCTCAGCAGCAGCCTCTTCCGTGAGGGAAGAATTAAGAAGAATCACTGCTCTTTGGTCATCCTCATGCCAAGAGATGAACAGAGGATTTGGGACCAGCTTATCACCTGCTGGGATAGTGTCGGGCGGCGATTGAGAAGTGCCATCTATGTGGCTAAGCAATTTTTGAAGGGAGAAAATAGGAATCATGTGGTTACTCCATTGAAGATAATTGGTGGAGGTTAATTTAATGGTGATTTGGTGAAGAATAGAGCTTGATAATTTGTCGGCCATGGTGAAGAAGAGAGCCGAGGAAGAAAGAAAGAGGGAGAGGAATTGGGTTTCTTTGAGTGAAGGACCGATCTGGTTGTTACCATGTAAGATTTGGTAAATCAACCTAAAAACTTTCTTTGAGGATTGAGAATGGTATATATACTAATTGTTATAATAGTTGACTAACTAGTCTATGGAAAGAATCAATTACATTTAAAATACAAATATTCAATTGTTATGCAAATATTCTGTTATTATTGTCTAACACGGGGATGTCCATATTTTCAGGTGGATGTATTCCGGCAACATATTAGATTTGACTTGAAATTGCATATCGTGATCACTGTATATAGCTTTCGGCGGAAGTGTGGATTTGATCATCGGATGATCTTGTGGAAAAATTGGACGATGGACGATCTAAACCAAATGAAGTAGAGTCCTATTTATAGGAAACAAAAATTCCATCCTTTCGTAAAAGTTTGTATAAGTTCAATCATCGTGTTGGCTCGAAAAATATGTGTTGCTTGAATACAAAATGAAGCAGTTTAAAATTCATGCAACGGTTACCGCACTGGGGGTGTACGTGGCAATTGGATAGGCATATGAATTAAACGTTATCACATTATTAAAATAAAAAAAAGGTTAAAAAGGATGGTGTATGGATGTGTTTAAATAAATATGTTTACGTATATATGTTTTTAAAAGAGGTTGAGGGAAAAGGTGCGCTTTACGTAATTATGTTTTGGAATAAGGTGAGGGAAAAGATGTGATTGAATTCTAAATGTATTAGAGATTGGTTCGAAAAATATGTGTTGTTTGAATACAAAATGAAGCAGTTTAGAATTCATGCAACGGTTATCGAACTGGGGGTGTACGTGGCAATTGGATAGGCATATGAATTAAACGTTATCACATTATTAAGTTAAAAATAAAAAGAAAAGGTAAAAAAGGAGGGTGTATGGATGTGTTTAAACAAATATGCTTACATAGATATGTTTTTGAAAGAGGGTGAGGGAAAAGGTGCGCTTTACGTAAATATATTTTGGAATAGGGTGAGGGAAAAGATGTGTTTGAATTCTAAATGTATTAGAGATAATTCCATACATATTTAAAGCAAATACTTAACTTTATTTATAAAGCTATCACTTATAGAATTTAAGTTGTTCATATCGTGTAGGACATGGATACCTAACCTAGTTATTAGAATATAAACGTACTTTGTATTTTATTATGTCACGAGGGAGCAACTCGTCGCGTTGCGGCGATGAACACGGATACTGTTGGTATTAGCTAGGTTCGTACTCGTAAATTTTATTGAGTTATCTCATAACATTCAATATTTTGGAAAGTTGACTTTGGGTTTGACCAATTATCAAGACCCGAACCGACAACCCGAACACTCGATTAAAAAAACTGTTTTAGTATCTTTATTCCAAAGGGATTTGCATTCTTGCATTTTACCCACCTTATTACTTAACATAGGTTGAGTAAATATTAAGGTTAGATACTTTAACCCGGTTTCGAGCAAACTTACATTTTTAAAGGGTTATTATTATAAATTCTTAAATAGTTACATTTTAAAACCTTGAACTTTAATTATTTACATTTCTCAACATTTATTTTGTTTAAAGACCTTCAAGACAACCTTTCTAAATTCAAGACTTCTTTTCTTTTTAAGCATTGTGCGTTAAACTCGTCGTTCCGACAAATCTCTAAATTATCATCTTTCAAGTTTACTACTTGAAGGTGAGTACTTCATACCCCATTTTCCATCTTTTATTTTGGGGGTGACATTTCATACTTATTCAACAAAATGCTTTATATTTGAATCTAAAACCACAAACGTAGTTGTATACTTTACCAAAATAATTGCTCGATTTGGTGTTCTATGCTTATGTGCCTATGTGTTTATCGCTTTTGGTTGGTGGAACTATAAAATCCTAGACTATTTGGCATCCCCTTATAGCAAGGTGTCGTTAACGTAATGCAATTAACGATAACTATAAAATCCTAGACTATTTGGCATCCCCTTATAGCTAGGTGTCGCTAATGTGTTTAGCGATATCTATTTATCCAAATTACCACTTTTATTTATCGTTTCGTATGCAAGTTTTGTGGCTATCTTTATTATATACTAATATGATTAAACTTATGAATTGCTCACTAACCATTGTGTTGACAAACTTTATTTTATGAAATGTTGCAGGTTTGCATCTTGGTTGATTTATGATTGTGAAGAAAACGACATCAAAGACCTTAGGATATTAGTAAAAATGAACAATATCAAATTTGTCATATTTTGTGAGATCTTGTTTATGGTTATTTTATGGATAATTGTTATGTGACATTTTCGATGTTGTGAAATGAAAAGAGTTTATTAAATACTATCACTTTAATTAGTGTCATGTGCTTATGGACAATCGTTACACCTCGGCATGTTCCGCCGCCTTTGGTCGGGGTGTGACATTAATAAAGCATATAAGATGTTGACACGTATTCAAATTTTAAATTTTCTGGTGGATTCGACGTTTTTAAGCTATCCGACAGACTCGTGTTGTAGGCGACGTAATAATAAACAGTCAGGTCCGTATCGTTCACGCTTCCATCGCATCCGACTAGAGCTGGTAAACGAACCGAACGAACACGAACAATGCCTTGTTCATGTTCGTTCGTTAAGAAAAAAATGTGTTCACGAACGGTTCACGAACACTTACCGAACGAGATTATATGTTCGTGTTCGTTCATTAAGGAAATTAATGTGTTCACGAACAATTCACTAACACAAATAAAATCGGAAGAGCCTAGAGATTGAAACCGATGTATTCATCAATGTGAATAATGAAAACCTGTAAACGAATCGAATGAACACAAACAAGGGCATGTTCGTGTTCGTTCATTTAACTTTAAAAGAACACGGACACTTAATCGAACAAATATTGATGTTCATGTTAGTTTATTTAAAAATGGATATTTGTGTTCGTTTGTTTAAAATATAAACGAACGTAACTGAACAAAGACAAACGTACATGTATGAACAAATGTAATGAACAAAAATATAAACGACCTTAAATGAAAACACTTAAATGAACACAAATTACAAAATAAAGATGACCTATCCATATAATATTTAATTATTTTCTATTAATACACAAACGAACATAAATAAACAGACATAAACGAACATAAACGAACGTTCATGAACATAAATGAACGACATGTAAGGCCCCGAATCCTGGGAACCCCACAGTTGATATCCATTCTAAATACTTAATGAAATAGTTGAACTTGAAAATCGTTTCTTCCATTAAAACGAACATATCAGAGTGTCAATTTAGCGGAAAAAATGAAAAATGAAACAAGTTCCTGAAACCCGGGAATTTTGCCCAAAACCAAATTAAGTATAACTTGTATAAGTCCTTTGAAATAAAATTTTCATAACCAATTCTTCATTCCAGTATGCCCTTCACCGTCCAAGTAACTCCGTCCACGTCCAAGCGATAAGGCATCCTCTTCCTAACCTGAAACTCGTACTAACATGCACACAAAGTCAGCTTGAGCTGAGTGAGTTTCAAGTTTTAAGTAAATATTATCAGTAATGGAAATCATGATAATCAAAACAAAAGTTTTTAAAGTAAAAATAAAAGAGTACATTCATTAAGTCATCATTACCGAAGACTAGACATTCTCATACATATGTAAACATCCTTTAAATACATCCATATATGTATAACAACATATATATATATAACATTCACGTATAACATTCAGGGTCGAGCAAACGTACAACACAAACACGTAACATTCAGCGCATGCAAACACAAAGTAGGCATGCACAACATTCAGTAGTCGAAACGACTACAACATTTGCCAAATAGAGGCCAAACAATAATTTATATATATGTATATATGTTAACATTCCAAGGCCTACCCTATTCTAGCAAGCCTATATAAAATCGTTTAAAACATTTCATCCAGTAGGAAAACACTTAGGTGTGCATGCTAGCCCAAAAGTTAAAAGAGTAAAAAGGGCATCATAAACTCACCTGAAATCAATCGAACACCAACAACGAGCTAGGAAATCCCTAAGTGCACAATCACAAGCAAGGGCGTGTAAATTATACACAACGTGTTACTAAACTAGACCGTAAGAACACTCTTGCCTAATGGGCCGTTCAAGCCCAACACTTTGGCCCAAGGCCCAACAACTTGGCCCAAGGCCCAAAACTTGGCCTAAGGCCCAACAACTTGGCCCGAGGGTAATCAAATCGAGTCGAATACGCGCATAATAAACCTTAAAACCATTTGTTAAACGAATCAGCCCTAAATGGACTAAATTCCCATTTTAATCTTTTCATTCATCATGATTATATCACCCGAGTTGATAGGGTTGACGGTTCCTTTTTACAACTCTCAATTTAACATTTAAACGAAAATTCGCGCACCGCCGACTCGATTGACGAAGCACTAACCAAAACAGCCCCGAGCATCAAAAATTAATTTTTTCCACAGCCCTTAAACCCCCCTAGGGCTGTGCAAACTGATTCGGTCGGTCATCCGATCAATTAACGCATCAAACTCAACAATTGTCAATCCTACACCCGGTAAACCCTAGTTTTCGAACTAAAATCGATTGACTGACCTAAACACCTCCAATGGCCATGAAATTATAATATGATGTACAAGTCATACCTAGTGGGATTTTGATGCGAAAACCTCACTCAAAAAAGCCCCGGAAAAGCTCAATTGGGCAGCCACCCGGTTAGCCTACAACAAGACGTTTTTCGATCAATACGCGCAATGTAAGGATCAATTAACGTGTAAAAGACTTGGGGAATCGTAGTACATAACTTGAATTGAAGTTCTAAGGCTTAAACTTGGCTGCAAAAAAGAAAATTTGTGGGTCTTGGTTCTCTTCATCCTGCCGATCGCAACAATGGGGGGGGGGGGGCTAGGGTTAGTTTATGTTATAACATAATATATTACACTCTAGTCCCTCCAGATTGAAGTGTAAGGAAAAATGGAAGGAAAAGTTAGGTTCTTTAACGTACCGGAATGACGTAAAGGCTTCCGAGAAACGTCGGTTAAGTCCCCAGAGTTATAAATACTTTACACGCGCTAAATCATTAAACCGGAAGTTTGACGGGTGTTACAAGTCCAGCCCCCTTGCAATGGGATTCGTCCCGAATCCCGAGGCGACAGGAACAATTGCGGATACAGTCTCATCATCTTATCTTCGGATTCCCAAGTAGCCTCGGGACCCCTACGGTGCCTCCACTGCACCTTCACCTGTCTAACCACCTTATTCCTCAAACGCCTCTCCTGACGGTCAAGAATAGCAATCGGTTGCTCAACGTAGTTCAGCTTACTGTGGAGCTCAATTTCATCAAGAGGCACATGGTCCTCATCATCTACTAAGCATTTCCTCAGGTGGGACACATGGACGGTAGGATGAATCCCCGCGAGCTCATCAGGCAGTTCCAGCCTATACGCTACCTCACCAAAACGAGACACTATACGAAACGGACCAATGAACCTCAGACTAAGCTTCCCCCTCTTACGAAAACGAATAATGCTCTTCCAGGGAGAAACTTTTAACATAACACGATCCCCAGCCTCGAACACAATGGGCCTTCGCCTTTTGTCCGCATAGGACTTTTGACGATCCTGAGCGGCCTTCATAAACGCCTTAATCTTATCGAGCTTCTCAGTCGTGGCTTCAACTACCTCCAAACTACCCAACTGTTTCTGTCCAATGGAACCCCAGCAGACTGGAGTCCTACACCTCCTACCATACGGCATCTCAAACGGTGGCATCCCAATCGTGGCGTAATAACTGTTATTATATGAGAACTCTACCAACGGTAAGTGACGGTCCCAACTACCACCAAAGTCGATAACACAAGCCCGCAACATATCCTTGAGAGTCTGAATGGTCCTCACGGACTGACCATCCGTCTGCGGGTGATAAGCAGTACTGATGAGGAGTTTTGTGCCCATCTCCTCGTGAAACCTTTTCCAAAACCTGGAGGTGAAACGCGTATCCCTATCCGAAACAATAGATACCGGAACCCCGTGCCTAGAGACGATCTCATGAATAAACACATCGGCCAGCTGCTCAGAATTAAAAGTCTCTCGAATCGGCAAGAAGTGAGCGCTCTTGGTCAGTCTATCCACGATTACCCAAATGGTGTCATAATTACTCCTAGGAGTACGAGGCAGTTTAGTCACGAAATCCATGGTAAGATGCTCCCATTTCCACTCAGGTATTTCCAACGGCTGAAGTTTCCCAAATGGCTTCTGATGCTTGGCCTTAACTTGCAAGCATGTCAAACACTTACTTACATACTAAGCAACCTCAAACTTCATTGCAGGCCACCAATAATTCTTTTTCAAGTCTTGGTACATCTTGGTCGTGCCTGGATGAATGGAATAGCGCGACTTGTGCGCCTCATCTAAAATTTTACCTCTGAAATCTCCATAACTCGGTACCTATAAACGCCCATCCTTATACTTCACCCCATCACCACGTCTTCCAACAACTTTTCCTGACCCCAAATACGCTCTGACATAACCCATTCCACCTGCAACGCTTCATTCTGGACGTTGGCTATTTGCTTCAAAATGTCGGGTTTGAGAATAAGCTGGTAGGATTTCACACGAATAAGTTTTGGTCTCTCCTTCCGGCTTAACGCGTCGGCCACCACGTTAGCCTTACCCGGATGGTACATGATCTTCAGATCGTAGTCCTTATTCAACTCCAACCATCAACGCTGTCGCATATTCAGTTCCTTTTGCTCGAAGAAATACTTTAAGCTCTTATGATCGGTATAAATAACACAAGGAACACCGTACAAATAATGCCTCCACAACTTAAGGGCAAACACAACCGCCGCCAGCTCTAAATCACGTGTAGGATAATTCGCCTCATGAGGCTTCAACTGCCATGAGGCATAAGCGATGACTCGGCTTCGCTGCATCAACACACAACCAAGCCCCTAACAAGAGGCATCAGAATAAACCACCAGATCGTCGGTGCCATCGGGTAGAGCTAAAATCGGGGCATGCGTCAACCTGTTCTTCAACTCAAGAAAAGCCTCCTCCTGCTCAGTACCCCAAACGAACTTAACACTCTTCTTAGTTGACCTTGTCAGTGAAGAAGCAATTTTCGAAAAATCGGGGATAAAGCGGCGGTAATACCCCACCAAACCCAGAAAGCAACGGATTTCAGATGGAGACTTAGGAGACTCCCATTCATTCACGGCTTCCACCTTTGCAGGGTCAACCAGAATACCGCTCGGGTTAATAACATGACCCAAGAACTGAACCTCACGCAACCAGAAGGAACACTTAGAAAATTTCGCATACAGCTTGTTCTTCCGCAGAGACTCCAACACCTCCCTAAGATGACCGGCGTGATCGGATTCACTTTTAGAGTACACAAGAATGTCGTCGATGAACACAATAACCGAACGATCGAGCATCGGCCTACACACCCGGTTCATAAGATCCATGAACGCATCCGGTGCATTGGTCAAACCGAAAGACATCACAAGAAATTCATAATGCCCATAACGAGTGCGGAAGGCAGTCTTAGGAATATCTTCCTCCAGAATCTTCAACTGTTGATACCCGGACCTAAGGTCGATCTTCGAGAACCAACTAGCTCCGTGGAGCTGATCAAATAAATCGTCGATCCTTGGAAGAGGGTACCGATTTTTAATAGTGAGCTTGTTTAATTCACGATAGTCAATGCACATCCGCATGCTACCGTCTTTCTTTTTAACGAACAGGACCGGGGCACCCCAAGGCGAGATGCTCGGTCGAATAAAGCCCTTATCGAGCAAGTCTCCCAACTGAGCCATAAGCTCTTTCATTTCATTCGGCGCTAGGCGGTAGGGAGCTCGGGCAACGGGTTTGGCGTCCGGTACAAGGTCTATCTGGAACTCGACCTCGCGATCCGGCGGCACATCTGACAAATCATCTGGAAATACATCCGGGAAATCCCGAACAATAGGAACATCACCGACGGTAGCCACCTCGGTATTTACATTTATGGCATACGCCAGATACGCCCCGCACCCCCGCTGCATCAACTTTCCCGCCTTAAGCATGGATATAATATGTGGCGTCGCAATATTCCAATCACCGAAGACCGTAATTTGAGTCCCATCCGGGGCCCTTAGATGAACGAGCTTCTGACCACAAATGATTAGAGCATCCACATTCGCGAGCCAATCCATCCCGAGCACCACATCGAAACAGCCAAGCGGCATCAAATACAACCGCACCAGAAATCTATATCCAGACAACTCGATGGAACAACCCTGAATAGCCCTAGACACGGACACGGATTTTCCTACGGCGACCTCAACCTCAAACACATCAACTACGCGCTCGGGTGATTTATTCAACGAGGAACAGAAAGCGGTAGACACAAAACTTCTACTGGCGCCCGAATCAAATAAAACTGACGCCTGTAATTCATCAAGTAGAAAAGTACCTGGGACGATATTATACTACTGCTTAGCTACCCGGTCAACACATACGATTTCAAAGGAACAAGAAATTATAATGGTGGAATGAAAACTAAATAAGGAAAAGTACCTGAAACGACATCCGCATCATCCTTCGCCTCCTTCTTGGAGATGTTGAAGGCCCTCGACCTGGCCTTCGGCTTCTCATCCATCTTCGCCCTCGAGGAAGTCCCCTGAATTGACCCCCCCCCAGCGCCTTACTGGAAGGACAGCTTGATGCCATGTGTCCCGAACCCTTACAGCGGAAACAAGTCAATGTCGGACACTTGAAATGAGGGTGTCAAACCTTATCACAACGAAAATAAGTGCCAGACCCACTCTTACATTCCCCCCTGTGCTGTTTCCCGCACTTCCTGCAATTAACGAACGCCGCATCCCTTTTAAATTCAGAGGTCTCAGTCTTTACCCTTTTCTCAGATGAATTAAAATTGTTCCCCCGGGCCGCTTACCATACGAATTTGAGTTCTATGTCTTCCTAGTCTCGGTCGGCGGTAACTTCTCCCTCTGGTCATACAACGTACCTGCTAAAGTAACCACCGAGTGAAAAGAGTTCATATCGGTAGTCAACACACCCCTACGAATATCCACCGGAAGCCCCTTCACATACTTCTTAATCCGCTTGGCTCCGGGAGTAACCAAATCGGGACATAAACGAGTCATCTTGTTGAACTTGGTGGTATACTCCCGATGCGACATAGAACCCACATCCAAGGTCAAGAATTCCTGTTCCATCTTATCCAATTCATGCGGAGGGCAAAACTGATCGAGAACCAATTTCTTCAACTCATCCCACGTCATCCTCCTAACCGAACGATCCCCCATAGCCTGCACCAAGTTATCCCACCAACACAGTGCCTTGGAACGAAACGAGGCAGTAGCATAAGTCACCATGTCATCCCCCTTGCACTTACTAACCCTTAGAACGGCCTCCATCTCTCTCACCCACTGATGAGCTGCCAAAGCATCCTTAGTACTATCGAAGGAAGGAGGGCCACACTTTTTTAAGTCCCCATACGAACAACCCCGAGTAGATACACTAATAGTCCGAACCTCGTCCTCATCCCCACTCGGTACGTACACCTCTTCCTCTTCCTCGACCTGTGTCTCCTTACCCTTCTTCCCTTTATCCGAACTTTTACCAACCAGTGACCCTTCCATGGCCCTAACGGCCTCAGCAACAATCTCAGGAATGGCGCTATGAAGCACCTGGTAAAACTCGTCGGCGATAGCCGCGCGAATAGCAGGGTTTAAGGCGGGGTTATCCCCCTCCTCGCTAATCAGGGCTTCCTGCTGGGAAGTAGGAATCTCATTCTCGGCTTCGGCATGTGGTCTACGACCACGACCGCGACCACTAGAACCACCTCTCTTAGCTGTTCGAGTATTAACCATGACTTATCCCTACAAAGACAGAATTTTAATAGGATTAAGTACAAGTGGTATTTAGAACATGTAAGGTAAGGGTAAACTGCTAATGACGTTGATCAAGTGTAATTAGTCGTTTACTTTACCCGCCCGTCCTAATCACCCCCGGCCCCTAACAATATTAGTACTCTATCTAACATATAACAATTAATCACATACAGGGAATCTTAAATGCAAAGGAATGACTAAACAATTTAAAATTACCTCTTGGCGTGCAGCTACTCGCGGTGGGCATACTGGTCTCTTTTGTTACAGTTAGAGTCCAAGCATTCGGGGATGCTTGGATCCCTCGAACCATGGCTCTGATACCAACTTGTAAGGCCTCGAATCCCGGGAACCCCACAGTTGGTATCCATTCTAAATACTTAATGAAATAGTTGAACTTGAAAACCGTTTCTTCCATTAAAACGAACATATCAGAGTGTCAATTTAGCGGAAAACATGAAAAATGAAACAAGTTCCCGAAACCCGGGAATTTTGCCCAAAACCAAATTAAGTATAACTTGTATAAGTCCTTTGAAATAAAATGTTCATAACCAATTCTTCATTCCAGTTGGCCCTTCACCGTCCAAGTAACTCCGTGCACGTCCAAGCGATAAGGCATCCTCTTCCTAACCTGAAACTCGCACTAACATGCACACAAAGTCAGCTTGAGCTGAGTGAGTTCAAGTTTTAAATAAATATTATCAGTAATGGAAATCATGATAATCATACCAAAAGTTTTTAAAGTAAAAATAAAAGAGTACATTCATTAAGTCATCATTACCGAAGACTAGACATTCTCATACATATGTAAACATCCTTTAAATACATTCATATATGTATAACAACATATATATATATAACATTCAAGGTCGAGCAAACGTACAACCCAAACACGTAACATTCAGCGCATGCAAACACAAAGTAGGCATGCACAACATTCAGTAGTCGAAACGACTACAACATTTGCCAAATAGAGGCTAAACAATAATTTATATATATGTATATATGTTAACATTCCAAGGCCTACCCTATTCTAGAAAGCCTATATAAAATCGTTTAAAACATTTCATCTAGTAGGAAAACACTTAGGTGTGCATGCTAGCCCAAAAGTTAAAAGAGTAAAAAGGGCATCATGAACTCACCTGAAATCAATCGAACACCAACAACGAGCTAGGAAATCCCTAAGTGCACAATCACAAGCAAGGGCCTGTAAATTATACACAACGTGTTACTAAACTAGACCGTAAGAACACTCTTGCCTAATGGGCCGTTCAAGCCCAACACTTTGGCCCAAGGCCCAACAACTTGGCCCAAGGCCCAACAACTTGGCCGGAGGGTAATCAAATCGAGTCGAATACGCACGTAATAAACCTTAAAACCATTTGTTAAACGAATCAGCCCCAAATGGACTAAATTCCCATTGTAAACTTTTCATTCATCATGATTATGTCACCCGAGTTGATAGGGTTGACGGTTTCTTTTTACAACTCTCAATTTAACATTTAAACGAAAATTCGCGCACCGCCGACTCGATTGACGAAGCACTAACCAAACAGCCCCGAGCATCAAAAATTAATTTTTTCCACAGCCCTTAAACACCCTAGGGCTGTGCAAACTGATTCGGTCGGTCATCCGATCAATTAATGCATCAAACTCAACAATTGTTAATCCTACACCCGGTAAACCCTAGTTTTTGAACTAAAATCGATTGACCGACCTAAACACCTCCAATGGCCATGAAATTATAATATGATGTACATGTCATACCTAGTGGGATTTTGATGCGAAAACCTCACTCAAAACAGCCCCGGAAAAGCTCAATTGGGCAGCCACCCGATTAGCCTACAAGAAGACGTTTTTTCGATCAATACGCGCAATGTAAGGATCAATTAACGTGTAAAAGACTTGGGGAATCGTAGTACATACCTTGAATTGAAGTTCTAAGGTTTAAACTTGGCTGCAAAAAAGAAAATTCGTGGGTCTTGGTTCCCTTCTTCCTGCCGATCGCAACAATGGGGGGGCTAGGGTTATTTTATGTTATAACATAATATATTACACTCTAGTCCCTCCAGATTGAAGTGTAAGGCAAAATGGAAGGAAAAGTTAGGTTCTTTAACGTAACGGGATGACGTAAAGGCTTCCGAGAAACGTCGGTTAAGTCCCCAGAGTTATACATACTTTACACGCGCTAAATCATTAAACCGGAAGTTTGACGGGTGTTACACGACATGTTCTGTTCGTTTAATTAAACGAACACAAATTTTTTGTACATGTTCGTTCGTTTATTAAATAAACGAACATAAACGAATTTTCTGCGAACAATTCACGAATAGTTCATCGAACGTTCGGTTCGTTTAAAGGCCCACATCCGACGGAATTATTTGTCATTTTGAGGATTTATTGTAAATTTAGGAATTTTCAAAGAAAGAAACGAAATCTTTATCAAATCTTCATTTCGAAAAGCATCCCCGTCCCTACCTGTCTCTCTCTCTCTCTCTCTCTCTCTCTCTCGTGAATCCAGATTTTGGTGATCTTAAACCCTAAAACCAACCGATAATCAATTCCTAATTGAATATCATATCATGGCGGCCTACAGAGCCGATGACGACTACGATTACCTCTTCAAATTAGTCCTCATCGGCGACTCCGGCGTCGGCAAGTCCAATCTACTCTCCAGATTCGCCAAGAACGAGTTCAATCTCGAGTCCAAGTCAACCATCGGCGTTGAGTTCGCCACTAGAAGTATCCGTGTTGATGATAAGATTGTCAAGGCTCAGATTTGGGATACTGCTGGCCAGGAAAGGTATTATTATTATGTTTTATTGATTTTGGATCTGGGTTTCTTCCGATATTACTAAATTGTTTTGAATTTGTCTGGATAAGATATTGTTGAGGTTTCTTATTATTTATTTGGGTGTAGATTTATTTCGCAAGTGACACCCAAGATTTACACTTTATTTTCACTCGATTCCGATCAGGACGATGATTATGATCGAAATGGGGAAACTTAAGTGTAAATCGAATCCGAATCACCTCATCCGGACCTAGTTGTAAATTCTAGCGTAGTACGAATTCATGTGAATTGTTTTGAATTTCGGTGGATAGATGCGTTCTTGTAAGGATCTATTGTGATGCTAGTTTTTTTATTATTTGGGATTATGCAATTTGAAAATAGCTATAGAGAAATTTATGGCGAGTTGGATTTTAGTAATCGAATGGAAGTCCTTGTTCATGTTCGTTCATTTGTTAAACATACAAACATAAAAGAACTTCTCACTGAATGGTTCACGAACACCATTGAATGGCCTCTGTTCGTGTTTGCTCATTTGGTTATTGAATGGAATTCCTTGTTCATGTTCGTTTATTTATTAAACGTACAAACATAAAAGAACTTCTCATTGAACGGTTCACGAACAGTTATCTGAACGTATGATTTGTTTACAGCCCTAGCTGCTGAGATTGCCCTTGGAAAATAAACTGAAAGTTAGGAGTGATAATGCTCAAATTATCGATTACCGCTATGAATTATTATCTGCAAATGGATAATAATTTGGATTATTATCAATGATATTAAAGAAATTGCCCTATTTCATCTTAAGGTACCGCGCAATCACAAGCGCATACTACCGAGGAGCCGTCGGGGCACTACTAGTATACGACACGTCACGCCACGTCACCTTCGAGAACGTCGAGAGATGGTTAAAAGAGCTTCGCGATCACACCGACCCCAACATTGTGATAATGTTAGTAGGCAACAAAGCTGACCTGCGCCACTTGCGTGCAGTCCCAACTGAGGAGGCGAAAACTTTTGCAGAAAAAGAAAACACATACTTTATGGAAACATCAGCTCTTGAGGCGTTAAATGTTGAAACCGCGTTTACAGAGGTTTTAACACAAATACACAATGTGGTAAGCAGAAAAGCACTTGAAGCAGGTGATGATCCTTCAGCTTTGCCTAAAGGTCAAACTATTAATGTTGGGTCAAAGGATGATGCTGGCAAGAAAGTTGGTTGTTGTTCTGCTTAAGGATGTGGTAAGCTTTATTTGAGTAAGTATGCTTTACTTTAAATTATTTGTGTTTTCTTTTCTTCTTTTTGTTTTAAATGATTAGTTTTGCATGTAGGATTTGAGACAATTTTCTCTTAAGTACATTTGAATATTTGATCATGCTCGGTGTATAAGACTATTAAGTAACATATGTGATTTCTAAGATTCTTTTTGTAATATTCAAGAGTTTCTTAATTTGACATTTATGGAGTCGTTAAACCGCTTCACCGCCTGTTCATGTGTTTGTTTTCTGTGTATATGAGTAATGGTAATTGGTAAATTGTCATTAACTTTTGCCTTAAAAGTTCTAATGGGGAAAAAATTTCCAGGAGTTTGGATTTTGTCTTACAGCTACTTTTAACATGTGGGCATTTCAAAGACGTTGAGGAGAATATACCACTAGGGCTATGTACGGGTGTTTATGGGTCGGGTTTGGGCTTAAACCGAAAACTTTTAGACTTTAGGTCAAAAGTTGTCACATTGTGTTTAGTTTAATTTTCACAATGAGTTTGTTTTTGTTTTGCCATCTGGGATTTTAATTTTTTAGCCCAAAATAATGAACTTGGTATTCAATTTTTTTTAATTATTATTATTATTATTGTTGTTGTTGTTGTTATAAGTTTTGGGCTTCAGTGTTTCATTATTATAATTTTTAAAAATTACTTTAAACTGGTTAATTTTTAAAAATAATGAACTTGGAATTCGAACCTTTTTTTATTATTATACGTTTAAACCTATTAGTTTTGGGTTTCAGTGTTTCATCATTGTTAAATTTTAAAAATTTACTTAAAACTGGTTAAGTTGGGCTGGTTCTGTTTTTATTGGTTCAATACTTCAATTCAATTTTTTTGATCTTAGGTTGATGCATACTAAAAAATCGGTTTTCTATTAAACACAACCAAAACGATGATGTTTTATAGGTATCTATTATTTGGTTACTTTGGTTATTCGGATAATTTCGGTTTTGTGCATTCCCCTATAGGTAAGTTCAATACAAAACCAATTTTAAGTAGAAAATTATTTTATTTAAATACCTATACATACAATCAGATATGATGAGAAGAAGAAAAAAATCATTCACATGATTACATAATCGTCTTAGCATTCATTATCTGTGTAGCTGCAAGAAACAACACAAAGTCAAACCACCCTGGCATTGTCTAAACTAAATTAACCATTATATATATAGAAAAAATAGAAAAAATTTCCGTTTGAATACCCGTGGTTTGATATTTCTATCTATTTGTATATGATTTCGAAACCTTTAACGTTTTCAATACAAATATATTTTAACTATATCAATTTGTATCAACTTCCAAACAGAGTTAAACAGATGTGTTACTTTCGTCAATTTCAATTAAAAAATTAGCTCCTGCCTCTTTTAAACCCCGACACCCCTCTTCATTCATACGTCTCCCCTAAATACTTCGTTTGAACCCTAACTCCCCTCTCCGTTCATACCGTCTTCCCCAAATTCAACGATGGTAATATGCAATTGTGTTCTCCAGTAGCAGAAGTTGTCTCGAGGCTTCTGAATTTGATTAAGAATCACGAAGAAATGGTCCGGAATTGGGATATGAAGAACAAGAGATTGAAACATGTTCTATTTTGTAGTCTGGTTTTCTTTGTAATCTATTATCTTGTCAATTAACATGAAAAATTGGGTAATCGTTTGTAAAGGTCAATTTGTAGATTTGTTAAATGTATGTGGATGATTTTACAAGTTATGAAATGAAAGTTTGCATTTAGTTTTGTTTATGATATATTCGATTGGGTTATTTTTGGCTTTATGGATATAGACAAGTATTATGATTGTTTATTTTTTAATCTTCTGGTGTCATTAAAGGATTTTTATTTTTTCTTGAACGAGCCATTAAAGGATTAATCTGCATTATATCATTTACCATATCATTGCAGGGGTTAACTTTTAATTGAAAATTACGAAAGTACCCCTGACGTATTTGGGGTTTAACAGATCTGTTTAACTCTGTTTGGAAGTTGTATATAAATCGATATAATTAAAACATATTTGTATTCAAAGCGTTAAAGGTTTCGAATTGTATACAAATAGATGAAACGATTAAACCACAGGTAATCAAACGGAAATTTTTTCTTATATATATATATATAGGGGTGGGTTCAAGTGAAAAGTCCTCTTAAAGAGAAAATTTAAAAACTCCTAAAAAACTATTTTTAACTTATTTTTTAAATTTTTTGAAGTTTATTTTTTTCATTATTCTTATATGTTGTTATTGGTTCAAAAAAAAAAAAAACTTGTCGGTAACCTCGTCGGTGCAGTACACATGTGTAATAGTGAGCAGTACATATATGCAAAAGTGTTATATTGCATAGAATACAACACTATTGCACATATTTGATACACACTATTGTATATATGCAATATAAGACTAATACGCACATCGAATACATATTAGTACGTATGTGCAATACAACATTAACGCACTTGTGCACTACATCAACTTTTAATTTTTTTATTATTTTTACTATTGCACATATACAATTCACAAATATTGAATATATGCAATTAAGCACTATGAACTTAAAAATGCATAGTAATACACACGTGTAACACAACGGTACCGCACAATAATACGCATGTGCATTATGAGTTTTTTTTATTTTTTTTTTATTTTTTTCAAGTGGAGGGTAAGAAAATATAAGAATAATGAAAAAATAGAATTTTGAAAATATTTTTTTATTTTTAATTAAAAATAGCTCTTTAGGAGTTTTTAAGTTTTCTCTTTAAAGACGAGTTTTCTCTTGATCATCTCAATATATATATATATATATATATAGGATTAGGTTCAAATAAGAAGTTTGATTTTTCTAAAAAGGCTAGGAAGGAGGGTATTTTTGTCTTAACACTTTTATATCAAAACCCACTTACTTTAATCTCAAAACTCACTTGCATTAATTTCAAAAACTCACTTACACAAAACCCAATTACATCTTCACTCATCTCCTACATCCCTCACCACTCCACCGCCCACCGCCACCACACCTGTCACCCACAGCCATCACCTCGCCGGAAAAGTCCGAAAAAAAACACAATGGAAAACACTATGAAAAACACAATGTAAAAAACACAATGGAAAAAAATACTATGAAAAAAAACACAATAAAAAACACAATTGTATGACACAATGTAAAACGCAGAATGGAAAAAAACAATGAAAAATAATATTGTATAACACAATTTTGTAAAACACTATTTGGAAAAACACAATTTGTAAAAAACCCACTATTTTTTTTATACTACAATATGGTACTCATATTAAAGATAAAAAAGACACTTGTTATTATGGTGAATTTGTTTTTCAATAAAAACGTAGTAAAAAAAAGTTATGGACGTTTTAAAATGATGCGGGAATTTGGCATGTGCCTTGTATGTGAAGAGAGAAAGTCAACAAATGTGTTATTACTTTTATGCCCTCCCCCTTCTTTCACACTTGATTTCCCCCTAAACTAATCTCAACCCTCCGTATTCAAAATCAATGAACAAGATTACTTCTTATCCTTCCTACAAAAACTATACTTCCTATTATAACCTAACCCTATATATATATATATATATATATATATATATATATATATATATATATATATATATATATATATATATATATATATATATATATACTATATATATATATGGGAGATTTCAAATGAGAACTACTTTTAGTTTTAAGAACTTGAAAAAACTCAACGTAAAATTTTATTTTATTTTTTGAATTTTTTTTACACATTCGTAATATATGTAGGCTACATAAACATAAAAAAATTATAGAATTTTTTACGCACCAAGTCGACTTATTATATATGTGTAATGGACGTTTATATTTGTCTAATCACTGTACATCTTGATTCTCTCTCCTACTTTTATTTTGTAATCACATTTAATCTCAACCACATAATCTAATCTATTTAATTAAATGTGTAGTCAATAAAGGTTAGGTTCAAATAAAAAGTTTGATTTTACTAAAAGGCTAGGAAGGAGGGTATTTTAGTCTAACACTTTAATATCAAAATTCACTTACTTTAATCTCAAAACCCACTTACATTAATTTTAAAAACCCACTTAATTACATAAAACCCACTAATATCTTCACTCATCTCCTACAACCATCACCACTCCACCGCCCACCCCCACCACAACCGTCACCCACCGCCACCACCTCGCCCGAAAAGTCTATGAAAATTTCGCCAGAAATTCACCGGAAAAGTTGTCGGGAAGTCACCGGAAAACAATCCCCGAGAAATTTCACCGGAAAAATCTCCGAAAAATTCATTGAAAAGTCGCTGAAAAAAGTCACCGGAAAACGGTCACCGAAAAAAACACAACGGAAAACAATATGAAAAACACAATGTAAAAAATACAATGGACACTATGAAAAAAAACACAATTGTATGACACAATGCAAAAAAACACAATAGAAAAAACATAATGAAAAAAAAAAACACAATAAAAAATGCTATTGTATAACACAATTTTGTAAAACACAATTTTTGGTAAGACACAATTTGTAAAAAACTCACTATTTTTTTTTAATTTTTATATAACAATATGGTACTCATATAAAAGATAAAAAGACACTCGTTATTATGGTGAATTTGTTTTTCAATAAAAACATCATAAAAAAAAGTTATGGACGTTTAAAAATGATGAGTGACTTGCATGTGTAGAGAGAAAGTCAACAAATGTGTTATTCCTTTTATACCCTTCCCCTTATTTTTACATATGATTTCCCCCTAAACTAATCTCAACCCTCCATGTTCAAAATCAATGGACAAGATTACTTCCTATCCTTCCTACAAAAATATTCTTCCTATTATAACCTAACCCGTTAAGAATGAAGTTCTTAAGTTCTTAAAACTCAGCATGGTTTTCAAAATATCAGCATGGTTCTCATAATATTTTAAGAACCATGCTGATTTTTAAGAATTTAAGAACTTCATTCTTGACTACAAATTTAATTAAATAGATTAAATTATGTGGTTGAGATTAAATATGATTAAAAAATTAAAATAGGAGAGAGAATAAAGATATACAATGATTACACAAATTTAAACGTCCGTTACACATATGTAATAAGTCGACTTGGTGCGTAAAAAATTCTGTAGTTTTTTTTACGTATATGTAACCCCTTATTTTGAGAACCATGTTAAGTTTTAAGAAATTAAGAACTTCATTTTTGACCACACATTTAATTAAATAGATTAGATTATGTAGTTGAGATTAAATACGATTAAGAAATTATAGTAGAAGAGAGAATAAAGATTTACAATGATTACACAAATTTAAACGTCCGTTACACATATATAATAAGTCGACTCGGTGCTTAAAAAATTTTGTAATTTTTTATGTAACCTACATATATTACGAATGCGTAAAAAAAATTCAAAAAAAAATAAAAATTGTTACATTGATTTCTTTCGAGCTCTTAAAACTCAAAGTGGTTCTATTGAAATCTCCCCTGTGTATATATATATATATATACATAGGCAGAGAATCAAGAGAGAACTTCTTCTTATAAAGAACTAGAGAACTAATAAAGAAATATTTTTAATTTAATTAAAAAATATTTTTAAATGTTTTTTCTTTCATCCTTCTTGCATATTGTTATTCTTCACTAAAAAAATATAAAAATTAAAAAATTAAAAAAATAATTAAAAAAAAACTCGTTGTAGCGCGCATATGCAATACATCAACTTTTTTTATTGCATATGCGCACTAGTGTATATTTTGATATGTACAATAGTATTGAATAACATATATGCAATTGTTTGTATTGTATTAGTGTGATAGTGTTATATTATATAAAAAAATATTAAAAAATCGATATAGTGCATATGTACATTAGTGTTGTATTACTATATACAATAGTGTGTATTGCATACAATTATTTGTGTTGTATTTTTGCATATATTCAATTGTGTGAATTGTATAATGCCATTATGTTATATTATATTCAATACAATATTGTATATATGCAATACACATTAGTGCACGTATGCACTACGGGTTTTTTTTTTAGGAACAATCATCTTATTAGGAGGAAAGAAAAAAATTCACAAAGTATTTCTTTAAAAAAAGTTAAAAATAATTTTTTATTAGTTCTCTAGTTCTCTCATTTAGAGGAGTTCTCTCTAGATCTCATCCATATATATCTATATATATATATATATAGGTTAAAATAAAAACCCATTTGAGTTGTGAAAACTCTAGAAACCCATTCTCAACCACATGCTTTTAATTAAAGTTTAAATCTTATGCTACACAATTAAAGTTAATAAAAATTGTAAACATAAATATAACTTTTTCTCTTTCCTGAAAACATGTATAAAAATTAGTAAAAAATGTTAAAAAAATAGCAAAACAAATTTCTTTTAGTTTTTTGATGTTTTGTATTAAATGTAACAACATATATTACATGTGCAAAAAAAAAACAAAAAAAAAAATGATGTTACATAAGGTTTTCACGGGTTTTCACAACTCAAATAGGTTTTCATTATATACTTCCCATATATATATATATATATATATATATATATATATATATATATATATATATATATATATACTAGGTTAGGCACCCATGTCTTACACGGGTTGAACAACTTAAAAGAATGATAAACAAAGTTGGCAATTACATTAAATAGTACAAAGTTAAATTGCAATTATAATTCACAAACATAAAAACAAATCATAAATCTTTAAATATTTTTTTGATACAACACTAGATGATACACTAAAAATATGGTAACTAAAGTAGAATAGTATTATGAGAACATAACATGTACATTTGGAACAAAACGACCCTATTATCGGTGGAAGAAAGCTTTCGATTAGTCGAAGAATGTGCAGTAAAAGAGAATCGATATGGTTTTGATTAACAATATATGGATAGAGAAAAAGAAGGCATGTCGGGTTCAATTAAAAATCCACGTGTTTTTAACAATAAACCCGAGTAAGTTTTAAGAGGAAAAATGATTCATATAGTTGTAAATGTTTTTATATATATAAAAACAATATAAATCATATTAGAGAAGTTAAATCGTGAAAAATGCCCAATTTATAAAAATGTGTAATAAACAAACCTAACTTTTTGTTTTAAAATTAAATACATTTTGTAAAAGCAATTATAGAAATAAAAAATAAATTAAAACATATGTATGTTTGATGTATAATTAATAAGAGAGAAAGACAGGAAGAAAGAGTATGAATGCACCAGAGAATGACACCTGGTAAGAGAAAACTTTTATTTTATATATATATATATAATATTTCAAATGAGAACCACTTTGAATTTTAAAAGTTCGAAAGAACTCAACATAACAATTTTTCTTTTGAATTTCTTTACACATGCATAATATATGTAGGTTACATATACGTAAAAAAAAGTTACAAAATTTTTTACGCACCGAGTCGACTTTTTACATAGGTGCAATGGACGTAAAAATTAGTGTAATCACTTACATTTTTATTCTCTCTCATGCTTTAATTCTTTAATCACATTTAATCTCAACAACATAATCTAATCTATTTAATTAAATGTGTTGCTAAGAATGGAGTTCTTAAGCTCTTAAAACTCAACAAGATTCTCAAAATATCCCTCTCCTATATATATATATATATATAATGAATGAATGAGACAAGGGCAAATTAAGACACTTGATTTTAAGAGTGTTACACGTTTTAATACATAATGTACATGTGTAAAAGGGGGTAAACTTGTATTTTAAACACAATTCAACCAACTTACAAGTTTACCCCCTCATCTTTAACCATATTATATTTTTTATTTCAATTTCAAACCAACCACCCTGTAAGACTTTTAAAAGAATATAACTTTATCATACGTTAGTATTTTTGTACAAAAATTGCACCATAAAAACGAGATTTTTATGCTCTTTAATTTGAGTATGATATTATTATAGTTTTTTCAATTAAAAATAAATTGATATGCTACATAGGGTGTTCAATGCCATTTTTGATATTTTTAAGTTAAACATACGAGCTCAACCATTAGTAACGAATTTTTTATTGTGGCAAATTAAAACTGAACAATTGAAAATTGAAACTAAACCATTACTAACGATTTGGTTCTGGTTTGTTTTCACTGTTTAAGCTTCAAGAATAAATTTAGTTTAAGATAATTATAATTTAATTGAACCATCAATTATAACTAAATACTAACAAAATATGATACATAATAGGATCATAATATGAACATTAAAAATGTTTGTCACATGAATGGTAAACTTTAATGAAAGACGCAATAAGAATATTTATTATAAAAAAATATATCATAATTGGGTTAATTTAAAGATGTAATAGTCAAGTTTACTTGTATTAAAAAAGACTCTATTCAAGTTTTATTTGAATTTTTATATAATTTACTATAAAACGATTACAATAAAGTGGCAGGCAAACGGGCAACAAGTTGCGCCGCAACCCCCTTTTGAACAGCAAAGCCAATCCTGCTAAAAACGAAGCTTTGGGACCTAGAAGCTGAAGAGGTTCCGTGTACGACGCACTGAACCCTACTCAAAAATTTCACAGCCTCTGGAGCCAGAAAACCAAATGTATCAAAGGCAAATGGTAGAAAGACATGTTGATTATCTAAACAAGCTTTCTCGTGTTTAACAACTTTGCCCGATTCAGCCTTCAACGCAGCCTGACCCACAACAAACCCACGGTCCCTGAGCCCAACAAGAGGAGACACTCCTGTAAGATCCACACAGGCGTGTTTCCCCCCTGCCCACCCGAACACAAGAATATCAGCTGGTCGTAAAGTAGACCTCCCTTCAATAGGATCCGTGAGAAAGTTAACAAGGGCCTCCTTTTTAGCAGAAATCCCTGCCCGTTTAAGAACATCACACAGAACATCCCTAACCAGATCATGTCTGTATTTAAAGCCAGGCAATTCTTTGCAATGCACCGCATGGTCACCAAAAGAATCCAAACAGACCTTACGACAAATTGGGCAAGGTTCATCCGTCGGGAACATAGGGATCATTAACCGGTACTTAAGGATAGCCCGATACTCCAAACCCGACATACGTTAACTATATCTAATATATATATATATATAGGATTGGGATCATGTGAGAACCATTTTGAAATTGGTAACTTTGAGAACCATTTTGGACCACAAAAAAAACTCTTTTTAAGAAAAATAAAAAAAAAATTATAAAACAAAAAAAATGCGAATATAAAAAAAATGTAAAAAAAACAAAAAAAAAAAAAATTATTTCATCCCGGTTTCATAAAAAATTAAAAAAATATCGGTTTATCAAAATTATACATATATGTATAATATGTATTTTTTTATTTTATACATGTTATTTTTTATACACATATATACAACTAAGATAAATGATAATGTATATATGTTTACATTAAGTAAATCAGGATTATATAAAAATATACATATGTGTATAGTTATGGTTTTTTCTTTTGATGAAAGCTGTATGAAAAATAAAATTTTTTGGCTTTTTTACTTTTTTAAAACTTTCCTTTTTTTCGTTTTATAATTTTTTTTTTTAAATTTTT
Source organism: Bidens hawaiensis (assembly GCF_021521415.1). Classification (NCBI taxonomy): domain Eukaryota; kingdom Viridiplantae; phylum Streptophyta; class Magnoliopsida; order Asterales; family Asteraceae; genus Bidens; species Bidens hawaiensis. Next base: position 7,143 of record NW_027504208.1, on the reverse strand, counting down.
AAAGGGTTTTTTTTTTGTGGCAAAAAATGGTTCTCAAATAACTCAATTTCAAAAAGTTCTTTTAGGATTCTTAGCATGTATATATATGTGTGTGTGTGTGTGTGTAACAAAACATATCTAATACTAAACAATCAAAAAGATTAAAATGCATTAAACATTTACGGTATGGTCTGGTTTCATATGGACGGTTTTCATTATAAACCGCAAACTAAACCATTCACTACATTTTGAAAATTTTGGAATCGATCAACCGACTGAAAGTAAATGATAAAAACCAAATGTGAAACCAAAATACGACCACGGTTTCAAGATTTTAAACCATACCATGAACACTCATAATTGTTACCTGATTACCAAGACATGTTTTCAAATACCCGCCGCATCACGCGGGCGCCCACCTAGTGTGTGTGTGTGTGTGTGTGTATATAGAAAGGTTTAAATAAAAATAAAGAGTTTTCTAGGAATGGTAAGAACCGATATATTTTTGACATGTGGCAATACAACATATGGTGGAAGAACAATTCTAGGAAACTATGTCAGCTACAATGGTAAAAGAGTACTTCTAGGAAACTACGTCGGTTTTGGTAATTTTAAATCTCAACAATTGATTAACATGATCTAAAGGCCATGATTTAATCCTAGTCTTCCTATAAACTACATGTTTTTAGGATAACCCTCCCTATATATATATAGAATGAGTATCATTAAAAACTCTTAAATTATTTAAGAACTTTAAGAAACTCATAATAACTAACTTTTTAATAAAAATTTTTGTATGTTAATATCATTTGAGTGTAGTTTTATCACTTTTTATATTTATATATATGATTACAATTATAAAAATTAGTTTTTACACATATCTAATTTTCTTTTACACATATGGAATTTTGTTATTACATAAACTTTACATATATGTAAACTTGTGATTTATATATGTAAATCAAAAATTTATATATCAAATATGATAAAACTACTCTCAAATAATGTTATTATATAAAAAAATTAAAAAAATATTTGGTTTTTAAGAGTTCCTAAAAGTTCTTAACTTTTTCTAAGTTCTTAATTGAAACTAACCATATATATATATATATATATATATATAGAGAGAGAGAGAGAGAGAGTAAGGATCCTAAGAGAACCATTGGAAAATTGAGAACCATTTTGAACCACTAAAAAAAATCACTAAAAAAATTTTTAAAAAATTATAAAACAAAACAAAAAAAAAATCAAAAATTTTAAAAATTATATTTCATTCCGGTTTCATTAAAAAAACCGATTTTTTTATTCGTATTATACTTATACGCATATGTATCCTTTCATTTAATCTCTAGTTTACGTAATGTACACATATGTACATCATCATTCACCTTAAATTATACATATGTGTATAAAAAAACATATGTGTACATATATGTACATATTATACATATATGTATAATTTAGCTAAACCGAGATTTTTTTTTTCGTTTTTTTTAATTCATACTATACCTATACACATATGTATACTTTCATTTAATCTCTACTTTACGTAATGTATACATATGTACATTATCATTTATCTTAAATTATACATATTTGTATAACAAACACATGTGTACATATATGTATATATTATACATATATGTATAACTTAGCTATACCGAGAAAATTTTTTTTTCCTTTTTTAAAAAACCGGGATGATAAATAAGAATTTTGGTTTTTTTATTGTTTTCATTTTTGTGTTTTTTTTGTTTTATGATTATTTTTTTATTTTTGGGTTTTTTTATGTTCCAAAATGGTTATCACAATTCTCAATTCCCAAAAAGTTCTCACATGATCCTATATATATATGGGAGATTTCAAATTTTAACCACTTTGATTTTTAAGAACGTGAAAGAACTCAACGTAACAAATTTTTTTTTTTGAATTTTTTTTACACATGTGTAATATATGTAGGTGACATATACGTAAAAAAATTACATAATTTTTTACGCACCAAGTCGACTTATTACATATGTGTAACGGACGTAAAAATTAGTGTAATCACTGTACATCTTTATTCTCCCTCTTATGTAATGATTCATTGTGTGGGAATGAAAAAAGTGGTGTTTGGTTGCTTAAGGGAATGGAATTATCCATTACACATGGAATCTCATTCCAACAAAACCATTCCTTTCCACCACCCTTCTTTTTTTTCAATCCATTCCTCCTTCACCCTATTTTGTCAACAACACCACCTCCCAACAACAACCACCACAACTACCATCGGCACCACCACTACCTCCGCCGCCACCACCGTCACCGTCACCGCCACCACCACCTTACCACCAGCGTTACCACCGTCACCGCCGCTGCCAACAACGTCGTCGTAACCATCAAAACCATTGTCACCGCCGCTGCCTAACCATCACCGCCACCACCAATGTCGTTGCCTGACCACCACCACCACCATACCATACTACCATTGCCATCACTACCAATTCTACCACCGCCACCCTTGTCGCCTGACCACCACTACCACCATTTTCGTTGTCAGAGCTACCACTATCTCCATTTTAGGTGTTTTTTTTTTGTAATTTTTATAAAAGTGTTTTGAGATAGAAGTGTTTTTATTATTTCTATTTCATTCATACAATTTTTTTTGGATACCAAACAACATAAAGTAATAATTCATTTTATTCTCATATGTTAACCAAACAAAACAAAGGAATGTAATGATCATTTCATTTCATAGTCCATTCCATTCCTTCTCCCATTCCATTCCCTTATCATTCCATTATCTCCAACCAAACATACCCCTAATCTCAACCATATAATCTAATCTATTTAATTAAATGTGTGCTCAAGAATGGAGTTCTTAAGTTCTTAAAACTCAACAAGGTTCTCAAAATATCCCTCCCCTATATATACATACACACACGCCTTAGAACCCGTGATTGCACGGTATTAATCTAGATAATTATAAAGGAAGATTATGAATGCAAACAATCTTAATATGTTGATTAACGCCTTTTGAAAAAGAATTCTAAACGTTATATCCAAGCTATGTTATCTGTAATTTTAAGTTGACTTGTTTCAATATATCATTTACGCGACCTTATAACAAATAATACAAACTTCTATGGTATCTAGTCCTATGCAGTTAATATCGGTATATCGGTGATATATTGCCAATATATCGGTTATCGGAGTTCTAAAAAATATCGGTCCAAAATATCGGTCATAATATCGGTCCCGATATTATCGGCGATAATGACTGATATATAGCTGATATTTTTGCTTCAGTAATATCAGTTATATCACCGATTTTCTCGATTTGGCAATTTTTATATACAGAACCTGAAAAAACTTTCAAAATTCAGTTACCTGGTTGCTTCAAACGTACTTGGCAACCACCTATCGATCTAATTAAGTACTCCGACTGTAAATTCTGGTGAGTTTTATGCCGGAAACCAAAAAGAAAGAAGACAGCGGCGGCATTGGGAAGTAAGGAAGAAGACAACATGCGTTTTTGAGGTTTTAGGTTAAATAAAGTTTTGGTATTTTGTCATTTAACCCTCTATGTTTCACTAGTTTACATTTATTACCTAAAATCTATAAATTTTGACAAGAAAATGTAAAAATTAATGTATATATTTAAACAAGTAGCTCCCTTTATCTTCACTAGTTTACATTTTGTTCTTAAACTTATAAAATTTTACATAAAAGATATAAAAATAACATTCTATACATATATATAAAAATTACCGATATCTCACCGATATATCACTGTGAAAACCGATATCTCAGATATTGGTCCTTAACCGATATCCGATATTTTTCCGCATTAACTGCATAGATCTAGTCATGTTCCAGTTGAACAAGTAAATAAAAAATATACAACTTCAAGAAGAAGCACAATTAAAAAAAAAGTGAATAATTAAAGGATAAAGGAATCCTGCTCGAATTATTTCGTTCATTTTTGGGATTTCAATCGAAACAAACGCAAATTATAAGCGGAATTTGAAAAAAAAAATGAATTAATATTATTTAACAATGTCAAGATGAAACATAGTTTCAAATAGGAGTAGAATTATAATGAAAAAAAAAAATAAAAAACCATATAAATTTCTTTCTTTTTTTCTTTTTTTGAAGTTTTAACAAACATATTTAATCGTTCATACAATCAAATCATAATGCTTTTATTTTAAGATTTTTGGGCATTTACATATAACCTCTTTCTAAGTCATACAAACATATAATAATACTTTTATTTTAAGATTTTGGAGGCATTTACATATATCCAATTTTTAAGATCCTAATAGCATTCTCATCATATCCCTAAAAATTATGTGAGCGAAGTTTATAAATTATTGGTTAGGGTTGTGAGTGGTTGTAAATGTAAATTATAGGATGAAGAGATAAAAGTTAGTGATTTTTGTAAATTTGGGAAAACTTTGTTTGACCCTATTTATTTTTTAATATTTGTTGAATTGGTTGTGAGTAAAAAGAGAGAAAAATATAATGATAAAAGTATATAAAAACATTATTTAATTGAATATGAGAGAGAAATATAGTGTATTTTAATTTAATTATTGAGATGAGGATGTGGGATAGATTGGGTTACATATTTGCCCATCCTTAAAAATCAATTACATATTTCCCCTTAAACACATATATTACATATCTTTCAATTTTATTAAAATTAATATATATATTAAAAAGGAGATTGAATCCTCCTCACTAAGTTACTATTCAATTTACTATTTACTATTTTAATATTTTATTAATTATTATAACCACTAAATCACTAGTCATAATTCCATAATTAAAAATAATGGTTTTTATTTTCTTTATATTACTTTTTTTTTCAACTAATTAACATATTAAACAAACTATACTTTTAAACACTAAACTTCGGCAAGTGTCGGCTTTACATATTTTATTTGTTGGTTAAACGATTTTCTTAAACTTTGCTTTCATATTTTTTTATAGTGTGTCTTTACAATGACTAAAACTTTTTTCATGATTTAAAATATCGCATCGTCGCACGGTTTTATATCCGCATTTCAACTTTTGATGCCTTGCCTTTAAAATATTTTATTTGGCCTAACTAATATATGTTTACGAATTTGTATTGGTACCGTTGGTACTAACCGAATTTTGTTGGTTCGCAGCTGTAACATGCCGGTTTTTTTGGTTCTACATGTGACAATTTATTGTATTTTATTATTGACGGGTTTATTTCTTTTATTTAGTTTCAACGTTGTAACTTGATACAAACTGATTTGGCGTCAACTTGCAGCGAGTTTATGGCTTAATGTTTACTTATGTTTTTTTGTTCGATTTTAACGGTCCCGCCACGAAGCGTGAGATCGTAAATCCTAGTTAACTAATTATATATATAATTAAAAGGCAAGATTCTGGTATCTCACATAAATTACTGTAGCTACTATGTACAAATTGTTAAGTTATTCGTACATATATTTGAAGCTGTATTTCAAGTGCAACCCACGTGCCAATAACAGAATAGAGTGAGAAAGTGGTAAACCAAGGAGATGAGAGAGAGAGAGAGATTCGACAGAGAGATTCCGAGAGCCACCGTCATCCAACCCCAATCGACACCTCTGAATTGGTCCAGGTGTCCACTGTTAATCGATTCCACACCGCTGAGAGAAAAAGAGATCGATGTCTTGCAGGTAGTGTTTTGAAACCCGGACCGGGACCCGCTACCAACACCGGTCCGATTCAGGGTATTTAGCCGTTTTCTAAAAACCCGGCCGGTTCTTGCGGTTTCCGGTCGGGCCGGACCAGGTGAACCGCGGGGTGAACTGGTAAATGTATAAAATCTAACATTTTCAGGCGGCAATTCCGGTCGTATAACATCCAGCGACTCTGAAAATAAGTGGGATTGCGAATAGAAAAGGTTACAGGGGTGCGAAGGAGACGAAGATGAAGATGAAGATGGGGAGACGATTCAGTCAAAAACTTACCTGAGGTGTAATATGAGATGAAGTTAGGGTGAAATAATTAGAAGGGACGAAGAAGAAGAAGAGATGACGGCTCAATTTTAGATCTAGGTCAACACCAAATTGTATTTTTACTTATATAGCTTGTAGGTATATTTCAATTTTATTTATTATTTATAATTTAAATAAATAACGTAACTTAACATCCTATTTTTAATTTATTATATATTTAATACTATTAATTGTATTAGTTTTGTTATATATATAGACGATATCCTGGACAAACATCGGTCCGCCCTTCCGGGTCGGTCCGACCTTTGACCCGATTAGGCGTCCGGGTCGACATCCTGGCCGGGTCTGAAAACATTGCTTGCAAGTCCATAAAGAAACTATACCATCTCCAAGTAAGCCCTAATTTTTTATTTCTCACTTACTGTACTAGCGTTAATTTGAATTTTACAAATTATTAACTGTTTACGCATCACGATTTATGCATCTAATATTCATTTGTTTGTTGTGGATTTGAAGTTTGATTAGAGCAAACGTTACCTAGAGATCACGTTGAGTTGTTATGAGCTGAATTTTAACGATGTTAATTGTGCAATTTAATATAAGAATTGTAGCTTCGTTACAGCGTTGGTTCTAAGTATTTCGCGGCGTCTGAGACGACAGATGATGATCAGTGTTGGTTCTGAGTAAAGGCCGGTAACTTATTGGTGAGGCACAGACAAACCACTTAGAATGCATAAGATAGAATCCAAGGGAGCTCTGGTTTCTCAATCAGAGGCTCAAGCCGAGACTTCCCGCCAAATGCTCATTGACAATTCATATTATATATGCTTCCCCAGGTGTGTGTTGTTTAGTTACTCTAATTTTAAACTCAGGATTAGATAATGTTGGCTTTATGAATTTAGGGCTTGGTATAGTAACTAATTAGAGGAAACATATGATTGAAGTTGTTAGTAGTAATTCGTTTGAAACAATTTTAATTTTCAAGATGGAGTGGAGGTATTCTATGTCTATATAAACGTATGAAGTTTTTTGAAATGAAGATTGCATACTTGCAGTCCCTTGAAAAGAATAAAAACCAATTACTAATATGATTACACACTTATTGAGAGTGATTACCTGATTATTGTGACTTCAAATTGCTGATTCAAAACTAAACTTTAAATTAGTGGGGTTGCTCATGGAATGGAACCAATCTGGATTGTGT
>NW_027504207.1:0-20053 GCF_021521415.1 Bidens hawaiensis | reverse complement strand
AAAGTTTGCTTGGACTAACAATCAGCATTGCAAAGCTTGCACGAAACAATTATCTCTTGTTAAAAGGCCAGCTTAAACATATAATCATCTCAAGACTTCAAGCTTGCTCGGGAAACTTGTACAATGGTGTAACTTACTCGAAAAGTGTAAACACTTCAAAGCATGCCCGAAAATCATAAACTTAGTCAAAAATGACAAAGCTTACCGGAAAGGTTATGAATTATCAAACCTTACCCGAAAAACATAAACTTAAAAGCTTGCTCGGAAAGGTTAAAAACATCAAACCTTACCCGAAAATACAAATTCACACATATTCAACTGTTTTGTACCCGGAAAGGTTTGAGAACATCACACCTTACCCGAATATACATATTCAAATAGTTTGTGCTTGGGAAGGTTTAATAACATCAAACCTTACCCGAACTTACATATTCAACCTATTTTAGGCAAAATGCAACACTTTTTGACTTAAACCACTAGTCAAATTTGTCAGAACAATTTTATCTTTAAAGATCATAGTTTAAGAGCAAATGGTGCATTTAGAGATCAAATTTCAGTTATTTTTCATTTCAAAACAATTTCCTTTTGTAAACTGAAAAGATCTCAGGAATGGGATCATATTGACTAAGTAGCTTTCTCAATACTTAATTCTCAGCATTACTATAACTACAAAGACAGGTCAACAGCAGGTCTAGACTTAACATGATTTCCATTTCTTTGGTGATATGATTAAGTTTCAATTAAGTTGCAGGAAATTTAATGGATAACACATATTGTGTTATGATGCTCCTTATCTATCCTCAAGGCTTATTTGGCTTTTTTCAGATCACCCCAATTTGACTTTGACCCCCTGGTTTTGGTTAAAACTTTTTAATGACAGAACATATTTTTGAAAATTTAGAAGATATTTCTTTTCAAATCTACAAACATATGTGAGGTTGAACGTTGGACTTACATGCCACGCAAGTCGGACTTACAGGCCTTTTATTCAGGATGTTTAAAGGACTTATATGATTGCCTCCACCCTTGTAGTTCTGTTATTAACCCTCATGTTTGTATTTTCCAAAAAAAAAAAATTGTGAACTTGTGTCAACTTTTGGTGGACTAAATATTTGAAATTAAAGTAGTTCACATCAGTTCTTTGTCATTCCTTTAAAAGATGTTTCATTTTGAGTAACCAAAGACCAACAAGCTTGTGTATGACTGGATAATCACTTTATAGCCTATCATTTGAAAAGATTTATCTAGGAACATGCATAGACAACAATGTAACTCCACATAAATCTTAGCATTTTCTTTATGTTTATATCACCTTAGATTTTACATATCATGAGAAAGCAACCATACATGTCAATGACTGTACTAAGAGTCCTTTTAGCCTAATAAATCCATATGATTGGCTAAGTAGTCAATGTACTATCATTTCCTATATAAATTTAGTTTAATATTCAATCACCCCAATGTCTCTTAATTGTCAGGTAAATGGCTGTTCTGTTTGACCACAGGTGGTCAACAGGACCAAACATACATTGTGAGTATATGTCCTTTCAAATTCAGAGTTATTGACATAGTTTTAAGTGAAGGAATAGAAAACAAGTTATAATTGCCCCAAATGCTTTCAGTTTTCTGGTTAATGGCTATCTTTTTAATCTTTGCAGATTGCAGGACCAAACATACACAAATGTATGTCCTTCCAACTGGGCAAATGACATAATTTTCAGCAAAGATAACTACCTGAGACTTTCCTTTTAAAATCCTTCTTTTAAGCTTCTTTAAAGCTTGAACTTAATAATCTTATCATTTCTCAACACCATTAACAACATGCTCATGTTTTGATTCTAAAATAGAGTATTTATGCAAAATTCATTGGAAAATTCATTTTATCACTTAATTTTGACATAAGACTCATATTGACATAAACAGTTGCAGCACATAGTCAAATCTTAATCAAACATAATATTATCAGAACAAGTAGACAGTACCAACATTCAAAGTCTATCCTAGCTTAATAACATTAGAAGATCAGATAAAGCTCATATTCAAGAAATTAAGTAGTGATGTCAGATAAGCATTTAACAGGTAATTCATAACATGACTACTCATCTTAACATCACAAACACACATTAACTGATAAACATGCAAACATATTAATCAAATCAACACATGTCATTCTTTGCACACACAATCAGTCAAAGCACATAACAGTCAACATATTCAATATCATAAGCAAGCATATTCACTTAACATTCATAAGATGTATCCTCTATCAAAATAATCAGTTAGCACAGAGAGGTACATAACTAGGCACACATCATCAATCAGATCTCATCTGAGTTGATCATTCCCAGGGCTTTCAAAAGAAAGTTGAACCTAGTTCTATCAAGTGGTTTGGTGAATAGGTCAGCCAAATTGTCACTTGTATCAACTCTATGCATTTCAATCAATCCTTTTTCACTACAATCTCTAATGAAGTGATGTCTTATTTCAATGTGCTTAGTCTTAGAATGTTGAACTGAATTCTTAACAGTAAAATATGCAGCAGTATTGTCAATAAGAATAGGGGTGTTCAAAAAATTCAAACCATAGTCCAGCATCTGGTTCTGAATCCATAGAACTTGTGCACAGCAGGCCGATGCAGCAACATATTCTGCTTCTGCAGTTGAGATTGAGACAGTTGTTTGCTTCTTGCATTGCCATGACACTAGCCTTTCTCCCAAGAATTGACATCCTCCTGATGTTGACTTTCTGCTCATGTTGCAGCCATCATAATCACTATTTGTGTATGCAATTAGATCAAATGATTGATTCTTTGGATACCAAATTCCCAAATCTGGTCTTCCCTTCAAATATCTGAATATTCTTTTAACAGCATTTATGTGAGAGACTCTTGGACTTGACTGAAATCTTGCACACATACACACAGAAAACATGATATCTGGTCTTGTAGCAGTCAGATACATCTGAGATCCAATTTTGGCTATGTACTCGTGTTCATCTGCAGGCTCCCCCTTTTCATCTGCAATCATCGTTTCCTTGGTATTCATTGGAGTTGAGGAAGTTGTGTACTCAAGACAGTTGAACTTGTTCAAGATGTCCTGCACATACTTATTTTGGTGAATGAAGATCCCTTCAGCTTTTTGTTGAACTTGTAATCCAAGAAAGAAGTTCATTTTTCCCATTGAACTCATGCTGTATTTGGACTTCATTACCCCTTCAAACTCCATACACATTTGTTCATTTGTGGAACCAAAGATGATATCATCAACATACACTTGTAACATAAGTAAGTCTGATCCCTTTCTTTTGTAGAAGCGTGTCTTGTCAATGGCTCCTCTTTTGAAACCATTTTCAAGAAGATGATTTGACAGCTCATCATACCATGCTCTAGGAGCCTGATGCAATCCATAAAGGGCTTTGTTTAGCTTATACACCCTGTTTGGATACAAAGGATCCTCAAAACCTGGAGTTTGAGCTACATACACCTCTTCATCAATCTTTCCATTTAGAAATGCAGACTTAACATCAAGCTAGAACACCTTAATGTTCTTTGAGGCAGCATATGCAAGAAAGATCCTGATAGCTTCAAGTCTTGCTACATGAGCAAAGACTTCCTCAAAGTCTATTCCTTCTTCTTGAAGACATCCTAGTGCCACAAGTCTAGCTTTATTCTTAATCACCAAACCCCTCTCATCCCTTTTGTTTCTAAAAACCCATTTGGTTCCTATTGCATATATGTCAAATGGCTTATCAACAAGATCCCACACATGTAGATCTCTGAACTGAGCCAGTTCTTCCTGCATGGCTTCCACCCAACTATTGTCTTTCAGTGCTTGAGCAATGTTCTTAGGCTCTATTTGGGATAGAAAACAGGAGTAAAGACAGATGTTTGCAATTTCTGAGTGACTTCTTGTAACTCTTTCCTGCAAATCTCCAATGATGTTTTCAGAAGGATGATTCTTTTCCATATAAGGAGTTTGAACAATCATATCTGTAGACACAGTTGTGTCAATATTTGACTCATTGAGTTCTGGTTCTTCAATGATCAAATCAGTCTCTGCATCATGAAATTCTGGTGCTTCATCATTATGTTGTCCTGAAGTAGATGCACCATTGTTTCCAATATTCAAGCTTTCAAACAAATGCTGAAATCTTGCAGTAGATGCAGCTTCTTCTTCACTTGCTTGGTTGCTTGAGTCTTCCCCACTTTGAACTTGATCATTCTGAACATCTTGATTATCTTCTTGAACTTGTTCAATAATATCACTCGAGGAATTCTTCACAAAGGTATATTCCTTTTCTTTTCTAGCAACCTTTTTCCACAATTCTTCTAAGTCCAGTGGTTTCTTCCTTTTCTCTTCAATTACACTGGTCTTGTTTAATGAGTCATCAAAGTCTTCAGTATAAATCTTGAAAGACCTTATTAACTTTTCATGATCAAACAGCCACGCTGCACCATCAACTGTATTGAATTGATTCTCATTAAAAATGATGTCAGATGATTCTATAACACTCAAATGATCTTTCACATATACTCTATAAGCTTTTTAGTGTGTAGAATATCCAACAAAGAAACAATCTAGAGATTTTGTTTGAAACTTGTTCAAATAATCTCTAGTGTTCAAAAGAAAACACTTGCATCCAAAGGGCTTGAAAAACTTGATATAAGGCTTTCTGTTGTGGAATATTTCATATGGAGTCTTGTTATGCCTTTTGTTTATAAGCACCCTGTTCTGAACATAGCAAGCAGTGTTTATTGCTTCAGCCCAAAAAGTAATAGACAGGTTAGCATCTGCTAACATGGTTCTTGCAGCTTCAATTAAAGTTCTATTTCTTCTTTCTGCAACACCATTTTGTTCAGGAGTTCTAGGAGCTGAGAATTGTTGAAGTATTCCCTTTTCTGCACAAAATTCTTGCATAACTCCATTCTTGAACTCAGTACCATTGTCACTTCTCATCATTTTAACCTTCTTATTCAACTTGTTCTCAATCATTGTTACACAACCCTTAATCAACTCTGCAGTCTCATATTTGGTACTTAGGAAATAAACCCAAGTGTATCTTGAATAGTCATCAATGATCACAAGACAGTATCTTTTCTTTCCAATAATTGGCACACTCACAGGACCAAAAAGATCCATGTGAAGTAATTCAAGTATTTGATCATTTGAGTTGATGAGCTTAGGCTTATGAGTAGATTTGTGTTGTTTTCCCTTTTGACATGAATTACAATGATCTTCCAATTTGAACTCTCTTGTAGGTAAGCCTATGACATGCTCACCTTTGACAAGTCTATTCATGTTCTTTAAGTTCACATGACACAGTTTCCTATGCCACAATTTTGATTCATTTTCAGTGGCTTTGGAAACAAAACATGCACCTCCTCTTGAAACAGCTTCTTTCATATTCAATTCATACAAGTTGCCATTTCTTGGTGCCATCATCATAATCATCTCAGGTGGAATGACAAACTCAAGTTTTAAGATGAAACAGTGGGAATCATCAAAACTGACTTTGTATCCCTTATCACACATTTGTGATATACTCAGTAGATTATACTGAAGACCTTCAACATGAAATATATTATCAAATGAGACTTTTCCATTTGTTAAAATTCTTTTCCCCACAATCTTTCCACAATTTTCATCACTCCCAAAGGCTACAGGTCCTTCATATTTTTCTTCATAATTAACAAGTGATCTTTTGTCACAAGTCATGTGCCTAGAACAACCACTATCCATATACCATATCTCATTCAGTGGAGTGGAATGTTCCTGCACAAAAGAAAAAGTTTGATTAGTTAAGTGATGAAATGCAGGCTTCTACAGCTTGCAACTCATCAATTTCAGTTTCTGTGACAGCTTGGGAAGTGAGTGTTATTGGTTTTGGATCTTCATGAGTGACTTCTAAGTTGTCTAAATTATCAGTTTCATAACCACACTCTCTTGGGGTTTTAACAAGTGATGTTGAGGTATGTAATTCAGCTGAGTTAGTGGCATACTCTTTGATCACATAATCTTTCTTTTCAGAGTATTCTCTCACATCAGCAACTATCTCAACTTTAGTTTCAGTCTTGGGTTTCCAAAGGAAACCTTGTGGTTCATATCCATGTTATAGAAAAAACTTCTCATCACCAGTGAGTTCTGTTGGTTTCTTTCTAGGATATGCACCTTTTCTTCTTGTCTTCTCACTGCTTGATGATTCTTGAGATTCATCAGATTTGACTGATTGAGTATCTTGTTTGATTCTCAATGGCTGATAGTTTTTTTGGTCAATTTCTCATGCTTCTTAGGAGATTTACTTCTTCTTGCTGATTCAGCCACTTGCTTATTTGTTTTTACTTCGGCTTTCTTCTCAATCCTTGTCTCCTTTGCAGATTTCTTTTCTTCTCTGTTCATGGTTTCATTTCCACACACCTTTCCTTTTCCCAGATATACATCATACTTCTGTTTGTACAGGACAAAGTCTTGACCATACTTTGTTACATCTGGGACATGAAATGGTTGAAATTTCATTCTCTCATTGCATGAGTCTGTGTGATGACCATATTCAACACACTTCTTGCACCATACTTTTCCTTTGAATATTTCATGTTCTTTTGGTTTCTTGAATCTTTCACTTGTCTTAGGTGACTTGACTCCTAAAGTCTTCTGATTCTTTAAGCTACCATAGTTAATTGAGAAAGGCACAAACTCCTCAATCTTGATTTCCTGTCTGTCAAGTTTGCTTTTGACAAAGACAACCTTTTACATAATTATAGGTTCTTCATCACTACTCTCTCAAAACCTTGACTGTTTCTTCTCATATTCTTCCATAGTTTCCACTTCTCCAACATCCAATACTTCATGACTAGAAAAGATTGGATAAACTGGTATGAAGTCTTCTGAGTCAACTTCTTTAGTTGCCTTCTTCTTTTTGTTTTGCTTTATTCTTTCCAACACAGTCTTGCTTGGTGGCCTGACTGCATTGTAGCTTATCTTCTTCTTTTCACAAATGTCAAAAGATACCTGTTCTCTTTTCATCTTACCATTTTATTTCTTCATTCTTGGTGGAACTGGTGGATACTTTGGAAGTTGATCAACAGTTTCTGGTTTCTTGTATTCCTCTTTCAGCAGCTTTGATTTCCTCTTCAGTAATTTGATCACTCAAATCACTCAAGTCATCTTGATTCAAATCAATTGACTCAAGGTCATCTTCAGAGACTTGAACTCCAATTGACTTTTCTTCTTTCAATTCTTTCTTCACAACAAACTCTCCTTCTTTATTCACCTTAACATTCTTGTACAAATCTACAAGTTCTTCTTTGCCTTGAAAAACATTTTTGAATTGTTGTAGATATGCATTTCTTTTTTCTTTATCAACTTTTGGCATAAAGTTGTTGAAAGGTGGTGGTACTGCTTTGTACTTGTCTTCTTCCTTAACTTGAGTTAGAATTCCACAGATGTTTCCAGTGGAGATCAAGTTCTTCAAGAATTCATTATCAGCTTGTAGTTTTGTGTTCTGTACCTTTTCTTCTATAACCATTTCTTCAACCCATCTATTTCAGTTGTGAACCTTTTCTGAGCTCTGTAGCTGTTTACACAGTCCTCTTCCAAACTTTTCATTCTTTCCTCACTTATCAGTTCACTTGCCTCATATGTATTGATGATACTTTGTTTCCTAAAACACTCACTTTCCAGCTTGCCTACTTTTGTTTTCAATTCATTGATAAGTTCATTTAAATCAACAGTATGAGCAGATTGTACCTGAGATGAGGATGCAATTTCTTTCTCAATTATGGCCATAAATGCTACATTTGCTTTCTTGATATCATCTGCAATGTCTTCTTCATGATTGCTCCAATCAAAGTTACCTTCATGTTGTGTAGTCACTGCCACATTTCCTTGGTTTCTTGGTTGATTTTGGTGGGCTGGAACAGTGTTGTTTGGAACATTTTGAATTGCTTGAAGGTTCTGATTATTGTTCATTTGAAAACCTTGATTCTGAGGCACCCCTTGATTAAGATTATTC
The DNA here is from genome assembly GCF_021521415.1 of Bidens hawaiensis. Taxonomy (NCBI): domain Eukaryota; kingdom Viridiplantae; phylum Streptophyta; class Magnoliopsida; order Asterales; family Asteraceae; genus Bidens; species Bidens hawaiensis. The sequence goes on along the minus strand of NW_027504207.1, from coordinate 12,046 downwards.
ATTTGAGGTTGAAAGTTGTTGAAGTTGGGATTGTAATTGTTGTTGGGATTGAAGTTGTTGTTGAAGTTTTGGTTGTTGTTTCTTTGCTGATTCTGCTGGTATTGCTGCTGACCTCTTGGCTGTTGATTCTGGAATTGATTCATCTGATAATTCCTTGGCAAGTTGCATTCTCTTGCAAAATGTCCTGGTTGTTGGCAATTGTAGCAGATTGCCTTTGACTTGTCAAATCCAATCCTCTCATTAGGACCAGAAACCAGAGATCTACCAGTTCTATTATACAACCTTTTACTTCTCAAAGCTAACATGGCAGTTTGCCACTTCAAATCCATGTCTTCCAAATCATCTGCATCAATTTTCTCTAAATCATCTTGTACCACACTTGTGTGAATTAGGTTCTTTGCAACAAATGCATTATATGACCCAGTAAACATAGACAGCAATGCCCGTGTTTCATTGTTTTGACCATTTCCACCACTAGAGTGAGGAACATTCCCACTTGCCATTAAGGCAGTATCAATGTCATCAATCAGTTGCACATTGAACCTCTGCTGATTTCCTTGATTACTTGTGCTACCACCAATAAAAGACTTTGGAGTATCAACATTGTGCTCAACGGGTTCTTCAATAATGAGAATTTGTTGTTGATTCTTGGTAGTCAAATTTCCCATGGGTGCAATCAATGCATTTGAAACATTGAAGCAGGGTCTTTCTTCTTTAATCATTTCATTCTCTATCATCTCCAGTTCTGCAGCCTGAAGGAAACATACTACATCATCCAATTTCAAGTCATTGAAATTATGCTTCTGAAGGATGAACTTGCACGCAGTATACCATTCCTTTGGCATTGAGTTGAGTAACTTTGTGTTTAAATCAAAGTCAGTCATGACATAATCAAGTTGTCCTCAACTCATTCACAATACCTAGAAAGCGTTCTAGTATTGATTTCAACCTTTCTTCTTCCTTATACTTGAACCTTTCCAACTGTTGCTTCAATATTTGCTTCTTTATGTTCTTCAGCTCAGTATTCCCTTCATACATCTCAAGGATCACATCATACATTTGCTTGGCAGTTGTGTGATGTACCACCTTGGTTAAAATCTCCCAAGACAATCCTAGCTTAATCATAGCTAAGGCCTTGTCATCCACATTTCTCATTATTTCTCTTACAGCAGCAGTTGCAGTTGTGTTTGCTCCTTCCTCAACATCAGCTTGTGGACCATTCTTGATGGAGTTCCACATATCAACATCATTGTAGCATACGGCTGCTTCAAAGAGTACTTTCCACTTGGTAAAGTTTTCCTGTCCATACAATCTTAGTATCTTGTTAGTAGACACCTCTTGTTCCTCATATCCAGACATTTTCAAGGATTTAAAATTAGTTTCTTTGTAAAAAGCAAAGTTTTAAAATAATCAGATCTGAAAACAGGCTGTTCAGATCTGATGTGTCTGATATGATTAGAGCAAGATTTAGATATAAAGATTAAAGCTTTAAAAGAAATAAGGAAGAGAAAACACCAGTAGATTGTAGATCTGGAAGAAAAATGAAGAACAGAGCTGCTGACGTCACAAATCAATGAAACAGTGGTCTGCTTACGTCATCTTTCTTCAAATCTTCAATCAGCAACAAGAATCTTTCCAAAATAGCAGCAACAAGCTCTGATATCACTTGTCAGGTCCCCGATTTCCCGATTTCAGTTGGATCTTACTCTCAAATCATGTCATAACTCACACAAATAAATGTGTCGACAAGGGAGTTAATGACGGGTTGCTATATTTAGAAAGATCACCGTTTGTTAAAGGCGGAATCAATAACAAGCATACGGTTGCACAATCAATATTCAAAAGGTAACCAACATGAACAAGATTTACTCAAAAGATTTCCATTCATGTAATATTCATCATACAAATTGGATAATCGATTTAGGGTTTCTTGAAGGAAGGTTTATCCGTACTAAGATAGCTGTCACACAATATTCTTTCTTAATTAATGTGTATGTCTGCCCTCTCGTCCTTAGGTGGTGTTCCCTAAACATTTTATTTATAGGCCTGCCACCCTAGGACAGCTGTCATTCCTTCTAGAAACCCTATCCGATAATACATATTTAAATTACATATTCAAAAGTATTCTAAGTGTAAAACAAGTCTTCCGGGTAGGCTTTGCATTAATCTTCATTTTCCGAGTACGCTGTGTACTCTGCCTTCCTTCAGGACTTGGCAACATAGAAGTGTGCTTGGGATCAATTTCCGGGTAGACTTTACTTGAAGAGTATTTTACCAAGTAAAATACTCACCGGGTAGACTTCAATCTTCTTGGCTTTGACAGACTTTGCCCGAAAAATCCTTATGAGCAACCTTTTTCTTCAATGGTCCTATCAACTCCTTGCCTAGAATAAGCTTATTAGCAAAGTGTGCTTGGAAACACTTTACCTTGCTTGAGTTGAGCCCTGCCCGATGATACTTGTGATATCTCATTAAACACTAGGCATACCCGGACCATCTTTATTAATGAATACCTTGCCCGATCTCCCAAATACTTGGTTTCCTGAGTTTGGTTAGTCTAAAGCTTACTCGGAAGTGAACTTTACTTGGATGTGAAGAACAAACCTGCTTGATAAAGTGATCCTTGCCCGGACTTGCATACACTAGTGAACCATACCCGGTAATACACTAATTTGCAAACTCTGCTCGGAGATTCACTAAAGAAGACTTTATGAAGATAACCCTGCCCGATAGACAAAATATCGTACCCGGCTAAGTATAAGCTTGCTCGGAGGTCTAAGGTGTGCCCGGATCCATACTTAGCGAATTCTGAGGAGGTTGAGAAGATTCCAATCTTCCATCTGATCAGTTTTGTGTCAAATCTTGACTCAGCATGGGCACTACATCTCCAATCAAAGCTCACACATACGCGTCTTGAAAGCTTCAAAGAAATGTCTGCGTATTGTCAAGAGGTAAAAATAATAGCTGATCAGTTGTATAATGTTGATGTACCATTGTCGCAAACCCAGTTGGTGCTGCAAGTTCTCGGCGGGTTAACCGAACAATACCGGACGATTGTAACAGTCATACGTTCCACCAATCCTCTACCGGACTTCAACGAACCCTGTTCTCGCTTGTGTCAAGAAGAAATTGAGATGAACAGCCATGCTCTCCAAGCCGCTTAAACAGCCGGTTCGGCTCTCCAAGCGTCGACCTCGAAGTCTGATCCGCAACAGCATGACGATGGACCCAATTACAGGTCTGATCCGATATCTGAATGTGGGCAGGTTTCCTTTGGCAGAGGACGAGCAACTACTTTTCCTCCCCAACCGTGTACACTCCTTTGGCTCCCTTTCTTGGGTACTAGCCCAACATGGGTCCGGACCAATCCCAATGGCAACAATGGGCTGCCTCCCCACCTTGCCCATACCCGACCTCCAGCAAACCACCATCCTCGGGTCAAGGCATTATTGGTGCAAAACCCGCTCAAGCATATCCCAAGGGTTATACTCCTACCGACATTGAGCAAGCACTGCACACAATGGCTCTCAACCCACCGAAGCAACCTTGGTTCTTGGATACTGGGGCATCTAACCACATGACAAACAATCCAGGTAACTTTACGTCTTATTTTAATAATGGCATTTATGCAACATTATTGTGGGCGACAGTAATACTATTCCCGTGATCGGACAAGGCAATCAAACCCTTAACCCACCTTATCCACCCCTAAAATTAAATAATGTCCTTCTCACCTCTAATATTATTAAAAATCTTTTGTCGGTTCGTCGCCTAACAACCGACAACCAAGTCTCTATTAAATTTGACCCGTATGGTTTTCTTGTAATGGATCTGAAGACCAAGGCTCGTATCCTACACAACAATAGCTCCAGGGATCTCTACCCTCTCATACCTCAAATCCTATCAAAGATCAACTCAGCATCCTCTTTTGCTGGCCTTTCACAATACATGTGGTATCAACGGTTGGGCCACCCGGGATCAAATTTATTAAAGTTTCTTAATAAGTCTAGTTATATTCAATCTAGTAAATTTAATTCAAAACTTTTCAATCATGTGTTTTTGGTAAAAGTACTAGACTTTCATTTTTTAATTATAATACTTCTACTTTTGTGCCGTTTGATTTATTACATAGTGATCTATGGACCTCCCCTATTATCAGTACCGGGGGCCACCGTCACTATATATTGTTTGTTGACGATTTCAATAAATTTCTTTAGACATATCCCCTTAGCCACAAATCCCAAGTTTATACAATATTTAAACAATTCTCAACCTTGATTTACACCCAGTTTGAGCGAAAAATTAAGAAATTTCAATGTGATAATGGGAAAGAATATTTTAATCGCGCTTTTCAAACATTTTGCCACCAAAACGGAATGACATTCTGTTTTTCATGCCCATATACCTCTTCACAAAACGGCAAAGCAGAATATAAAATCCGCTCAATAAACAATATTATACGCACCCTCCTTGCCCAAGCCAACCTACCTAACAATTTTTGGCATCACGCTTTAGAAGTTGCCAATTACCGAATCAACATTATTCCTAGCCAAACACTTAAACTCAAAACACCTACACATCTCCTCTACAATCGAGCCCCGTCATACGACCACCTTCGTGTGTTCGGATGTCTTTGTTATCCTCTCATTCCTCACACTACCATACACAAACTTCAAAACCGATCCACACCTTGTGCTTTTCTCGGTTACCCGAACCAACACCGCGGGTACAAGTGCCTTGACTTATCTACCCAAAAAGTCATAATTTGTTGTTATGTCCAATTTGACGAAACAATTTTCCCATTCAAGAATGTGGTCCGACCAACCCTTACAAAACTACCAATTTCTTACCAATTCTATCCATCCTACTTACTGGATTCACATTGGCTTCAACACTCAAACACCCCCACATCTTCATCCCAACTCAATCCCACTTCGGACCAATCCCCACCTACTTCACCTCCCCAAATCCAATCCTCGACAGCCCCATCCCAACCTCCTGTTGTCTATTCTCGCCGACCAAGAAACATTCAGACCACTTCAAACACTACTCCCACCCCTCCTGCTTCCCAAACCTCTCAACCAACCACAACCCACCCTCAACCCATTAATGCCGTCACCCAACCCGACCCCACTATCCCACAACGAAACGTCCGTACCCAGTCCATGGATGGAATTGTTAAACCCTGAAAGCTATTTAACCTCAACAATTCCTCCATTGCTTCCATTCCTCGTAATCCCAATATTGACTTGTCCACACCCCGAATGGCGCCAAGCAATGCAAGTTGAATTTAATGCACTTATTAAAAACGAGACGTGGGAACTGGTTCCACGGACACTGGACATGAATGTCATACGTAGCATGTGGCTTTTTCGCCACAAATTTAAATCAGATGGGTCGTTGGAAAGATATAAAGCACGACTTGTTTGTGATGGTCGAAATCAACAAATGGGTGTTGATTGTGGGGAAACATTCAGTCCCGTTGTCAAACCGGCAACGATTCAGACCGTCTTATCATTGGCTTTAACACATTTGTGGTCGGTTCACCAGTTAGATGTCACCAATGTTTTTTTACACGGATCTTTTAAAAAACCGTGTATATGTATCAACCGTTGGGGTTTCGACATAGAGACTATCCTGATTTCGTGTGTCAGCTCAAAAAGTCTCTTTACGGTCTCAAGCAAGCACCACGTGCATGGTACCAATGGTTCACGGACTTTGTCACTACATTGAACTTCGTTCAAAGCTGGTGCGACAACTCTCTGTTTGTCTACAAACATGGGGCGGAAACAGCTTATGTACTAATTTATGTGGATGACATAATTCTGACCACTTCATCCGACGCTCTCCTTGTCACCGTCATGGCCAAGATCGCCTCAGAAGTTGCGATGAAAGATCTCGGTCCTTTAAGTTATTTTCTCGGGATCTTTGTAAAACTAAACGGTAACAATATGTTTTTGACACAAAAGTCTTATGTAGCCGATATATTGGAACGAGCTGGTATGTCCGCATGCAAGTCTGTACCCACTCCCGTTGACACAAAATCAAAGCTAAGTTCACATGATGGAACCGATTTTGAAGATCCAACCTTATACCGCAGTTTGGCCGGAGCACTTCAGTACCTAACGTTTACACGACCATATATTTTGTAGGAGGTTCAGCAGGTTTGTATGCACATGCATTCACCAAAATCATCACACTGGCAAGCCATCTTACGTATCCTTCGTTATATTCGAGTGCCAACAGACTTCAGTCTAACTCTCGGCCCTACGCGTTCTCAGGCGTTACGAGCATACACTGATGCTGACTAGGCAGGTTGCCTGACACTCGACGTTCCACATCAGGCTACTGTGTTTATTTTGGTGACAATCTCTTATTGTGGTCATCAAAACGTCAAACGACCATTTCTAGATCTAGTGCCGAGGCAGAGTACAGAGGCGTGGCTAACGTGGTAGCGGAAATTTGTTGGCTACGTAACTTGTTATTGGAATTGCATTGTCCTTTATTAGTTGCCACATTGGTATATTGTGACAACATGAGTGCTATATACCTTTCGGGCAATCCAGTGCAACATCAAAGACGAAGCATATCAGCCACCTCCCGCTTCGACTGCATTTTGTTCGGGAAGAGGTTCATCGTGGCCACGTTCGTATTCAACGTGTCCCAACTCGCTACCAGATAGCCGACATTTTCACCAAAGGTCTACCGAAGATATTGTTTGACGACTTCAGATCCAGTCTCAGCATTCAGCCACCTCCCGGTTCGACTGCGGGGGTGTAATAGAGTTATATTATATATCAAATATTGATTAGAATTATCATAATCTTTGTAAATCTTATCTCAAAATTAGAGATATACTTTGTAATATTATATAAGGGAGTTAATGAATGAGAGGAATTTCAGGGAAATAATTTCTATCATAAAGCGAAACATTTACCATTTTGAGGAAGACATTTCGATCCTTAGAAGAACTCCTCTATACTATTTCATTTTTTTAGCTAGCCATCTAAAAGAGGCTTGCGTCGCTCATTTTCCTTGAAACATGTTTGTCCTCATGTAAAGGAGGGGGGGGGGGGTGCCTCTTCTAAACGGCAGAAAGAGACAGCCGTCATGGAAAGGGACAAGAAATGTTACAACATATAAATTCAAAACACATTTTCTACACTTAACGAATAAAATGACGTAAATAAATAAAAAAAAGATAGAAACTACTAGTTACTCTTAATCTTATATACATACACAAGTGATATAAAATAACTTGCAAGATATTACAATTTAAATTAACAAAGTTAGTTAGATTGCATGATAGTTTATATATTTCTAGCTTTACATAAATTGATGGCTATTTAAACGTTTTATAAAACCTAGTAGTGTCGTCCACTGAAAGTAGTCTTCTTCCATGTTGTTTGGGGGTGCGGTGGTGACCACTACTAGCGTTCACGGGATCCTTGGCTTTCTTCCTCTCTTTTCCCTCCTCATGACTCAATCATCACCACACATTTTCTTTTTTGAAAATTCTAACATCTCATTTAGGGTTTATCTATTTTTTTTTTACTTCTCATACGATTGCTTACTAGAGAATTTTCTTTAGTAAAAAGTAAAATAAAGTACCTATAACATTTGATTCTTTTTTTTTTTTCAAATTGAATTTAAAAATTGCCCTATAAATTAATATTTTATTTTAGCATGAAGAAGTTTGAAGAACCATCTAAATTTTAAGTTCTTCTGACAGTAATGATGGTTTTCCAAAAATAAAATGAGAGAAAGCAAAAAATCGAGGCTCTTTTGTAAACAAAAATTACAAAGTACCTTAACACGTGAGAATATAACACATATTATTCTATACGATTTTTAAAAGGCAAAATATTACATAGCTCCAACAGGTTCAAAAGATTAAAACCCAAGAGAGTTGTGATAAAAGAGGAAATTGAACGTAAGTAGTCAAACCCTAATGAGTTGAGGCATAGGTCCCAAGTTTCAGTATTTTTTTTTCTTTTTTTAATGGTCGAGCCGCCTCCTAGCAGGAGTCTATGATATGACATACTACTTCGATAGGTACTATGTTAGTAGCGACTTTTAGAGAAATCTGTTGTTTATAGTCACGATTAACACTTACCGAAACACAATGTCCTATTTAATGTATTATATCATTCCAACCAACATCGAATTTATATCTTCAAAAGACTAATGGTTATGTTAGTATAGAGTAGCATAGAAAACAAGTCAAGACAAGCTTAAACACATTACGCTAATTTCGAGCTTGGATAAATAGTTGATAGTTCAACTAGCGTTTATTTTGAGTTTGTCTCTTCCAGTATTATATAATTTTTTTTTGTTGTAATCAAACTTATCTCAAGACTATGATGTCATGTAATGTTACTTGTTCATTAATAATGTTTATATGACACATACATGTCTCTAAACACATAACAAATCATCTTAAGTCATACCAACAAATCAACAGGTTAATTGCACCTAACGTATCTGATTTAAGATCTAAAGATGCAAGAACTAGGGAAGATGGGTTCCAGGTTTTAAGAAAGAACCACATAAATATATGCGGTGGATTAGAAAGCATAAATGAAAAGTTTAATATATAAAAGTGAAATTTTAATAAAAACATTGATTTTCAATATATTGTTTAAGATTCTATGATATATTTACGAAAGGTTTTATATAGATTTATATTTTAAAATTAAGCAGGTGAAATATGCTAAATGAGGAAGCCTTTCACAGTGTTTCATAATAGAATACACAAAACTTCTTGAACCCGCTAAAACAATGTATAGGGGGGAAGTACTAAACATTTTTACAAAATACAACAGGTAGACTTACCAAAATGATGAAAACTCTTATCGATTTGGACAAGAGTCAAACGTGCATGAAACCTCAAAGAAAGTTCAAACATCTGGAAAAAGGTTTGTAAAAATAGATAAGACTACGTTGACAGATACAAAATACAATGTGATATGAACTCGCATCCACGATCGATGGACTGACCATCTGAAGAAACACTAATCGACCCCGGGCAAATTACGGATAATCTGGGGGTTAAATAGATGTTTCCCACGAGGGGTTAGACCCAGCAAAGATGGTTCTTCTGATAACCTGCAAAACAAACACCGTGAGCTCGTCACTGAGAAGGGGGGGGGTACCTCCTTGTGACCACCCTCCGGCGTGAGAATCAGACTAGATTGCTCTTGAATATAAGTGTATATTAAGAGATTGCTAGAGCAGATATCAGGTATAAGATATAAGATACAAGATAAGATGAGATGATCATACCATTTGAGGTATTTATAGCCGAAGGTAGGTTTCCAAGAGGGTATAACCGGTTGAATAGTATTCCTGTTCTACCAACTGTGGCCTACGCACGTGCCATGCTGGTAGTTGGTGGGTAGGCAACGGCTGACAGTGACCAGGCCTGCTGTGTGCTATTCCTTTTCCACCAACTACAGGCTATGCACGTGGTATGACAGGAGTTGGTGAGTAGGTAGCGGCTAATAGTGACATACAGTACAAGAGCATGCTGCTCGCCATACTGTTGTCAATGAGCTGTCGTATCTTTGGTCAGATCTTTTGCCCATACCTCGTCAGGTACAGTACAAAAGATCGTCCAATATCGTACGGACTGGCTCATTTGGGCGGGAGTATTCCCGGCTTGCTCATTCCTTCTTCAGGTGACTACTGAATTATTATGAGAGTTAGCCTTGTGCGTGTAGCCTTGCTGCGCGGGTAGCCTTCCCTGATGGCTGGTATCCGTAACTGCGGGAACAGGCGGAGTACTTGGAAACCATTGGAGGCGTTTCCTGCGGGAACAGCTAGCGTACTGCGCGTAAGGACGTCACGTCTCTGAGCATGGTGGGTCCTGCGGATCCAGTTGGTCTCTGCGCAGGCGGGTTCAACCGCGCAGACGTCCGTTAAGGAGTCTTGCGGGTTCAACTGTGCAGACGTCCCTTTTCAAGGTGAGTCTTGCGGGTCCAACTGGGCTCTGCTGGGGACCTACCTCTTCACCATCCTAACGAGCGTATAGATGATCTAGAAAAATAGTCTGTTGTTGTTTTATAGTTATGTCTATATATTAAGACAATAAGACCTTTGTAAATCATCATTATACTCACCCCTTTTTATCTAAATACTCTCATATAAACATGTAAGTTAAATCTCTCATAAGTTTTCATATTTAACATCGAATTTAAGACAAGAGATCAATAGCAAAGAGTCGTACTACAACTAATCATTTCATTAATTCTTGTGTTGTTGTAAGGTTATCACTAGCATTATTTTAGTGATTAGCTTGTGAGGAGTTTACGATTGTTGTTTGTTGATTTTTTAGAAAGGTGATCACTAATTTTGAGATTAGTTAGACGTAAGAAGGTGACCACTAACTTGGATTTATTAAACGTTTGTATAAGGTGATCACTACCTTTGAATTGATGAAACTCTTGGTGTACAAGTGATATCTTTCGTTCAAGAGAAGAGACAGTGGAGCAACACCCTGACTGGAGAAGTGGATTCGATAAAAATCCACTTAAACCTTTATAAATTAGTTTTGTCATCATTAATTATCCCTTAAACTGTTTTACTTACGTGTATACTTAATTTCTTATTATGACAAATAAACACACCAATGACCACATTGCTGAAAACAAATACAAATTTTATGCTTTAAATTGGAAAAGTTTAGCTACTTTGAAAAAGTTTATATAAAAAACAAATCTTATATGTAAACTCATGTATTACGACAAGGACGTTCATGATAATATTTAAAAGCTTCTATGAAAATTCAAGTGCTTTGCGGCGGAACCATTAAACCGGATAATAATAAACGCAAAGACGTTGTATAATGCACACTCATTGCGGCGTGTTAATTAACTCGCAATGCGAGCGGGCTTGAATTAGTACAGTATGTAGTAGTTGTGGTGGTGGTAGTTGTAATCTTCGTATTATTAGTGGTCGTAGTTGTAATCGTAACAATCGTTGTAGTGGGAGTCATAGTAATCGTAGTAGTCATGGTGGTTATAGTTGTAGTCATCGTAGTTGTAGGAGTCACAGTAGCAACAACAGTAATTAATTAAATTTATAGAGATAATAATAATATTCTTTCTTTTCTATATGATATGTGACGCTATGAATGAGCAAATGGTATCAGTATCGAAACATATACCGGTACCAATTCATTGTACGATACACGCATTTTATCGATTTTTTTTTTGCTTTCGACACCAGTTCACTAAGCATTTTCGGTACCAGGTATTGTCACAGCCCCGACCCCGGCCATACCTCGGTTGGGGGCGACAAACGCGAGTAGTGATACCGAAGTCAATTAAAATATTTGGCAACGGAAAATTTATTAGGATTATAGTTAGAAATAATTTATTTGAGTTCAAAACACCATGATTTTTATTTCATAAATTGGGAATAAAACTCACCTTTATACAACCATAGTTTTATAGGGATAAACCCCAATTTACAAAAGAGCATATTTTTTTATTCTTGTAACAAACCACTTATTTAAGCTGAAGTGTCTGCAACACTGTTTCTATTTCGTTACATAAGTCACATAAAACATATATAAAAATATTTGATCAACAGAAAGTACTAGCGAGTACATTTAATTGTAAATGACACATTTTACAGTACATCATTATCATGGTTTTACATTTGCCTGCTTACAAATTACCGAAAGGTATTTGTCACTTCGACCGTATCTGTGGTCATATTACTTATCGACTAACTTTTTGTCCAATAAGTAACAATACTCTAAATATTGTATATAAAACCCACATACCAGTAGTAATCATCTCATAAGTCTACAAACACTTAATCATTGTGATGTAATGAAAATTGTTTGAAAACAATTGTAATATTATACTCTGTCTTGAGTTATGCAGGTTTGTAATTTCAATGACAGTATTGAAAAACTAGGTATCTCACAATAATATGAGTTGTACAATAATATGAGTTTACAATTTACGAGCTTTTTGGTAGTGAGCACCCAATTTAATATAATATATTATGTATTAGTATAAACCGAAAAACTTTA
>NW_027504206.1:0-31824 GCF_021521415.1 Bidens hawaiensis | reverse complement strand
TGTTTGAGAACTAGTTCGTTCGATTATTTTACTAAAACTAACTAATTAATATACAAAATAAACTAACTTTTACCCAACCATCAAAGGTAACGATGGGAACCTGAGGACGAAGGTCATACATATAAGCAAGTTCAAAGATACCAAAATCAAGATCATAATTCTGGATCATATTTTCAAGGACAAAGTGAACACTCCAAGCCATAGGTATAAAGCTGGGCAAAACTCAAGCCAATGGTTTTGAAGAACTCAGCCGTCAGATTTGGAAAGGGATAGTAAAATCAATCTTAAAGGATGATAAGGGAAGCAAACCCATTTCTTTGACACTAAATCAGATTGGATTTAGCGTCAAATGGTTTGATGATATAATCATTCTTAGAATCTTTAGAATTTGAAATTGATTGATCATGATAAATTTGTTATCATTAATATTCTGTGTATAGCAAATTTTTAATTGATTTTATATTTTACAAATAACAATTGTATAATCAAGCTCATATAAAACCGAAAATTAAAATATAACAAAATGATTTGTTTCATTCATATGAATGTAACTGCCAAGAAATGATATAAAAATGTCATGTTCAAATAACATTGATTATTCTGAGTTAGAGAATACTGGAATTTAAAGTTGCATAAAGTAAATGTAGTGATTATTATTTATATAGTTGAAAGTATTATGTAAGGAATTTTAAATTTTGAATACTAATCTCGTGTTATTAGTTAATATTATTGAAAGTTGTTAGAATATTTAATTAATCGTTATACATATATATATTAACACACTTATAGAAAAAAAAAGAAGCAAAGATTTCGGATTTTATGGAAGCATGATAATGACTTTTAACCGGATTAACTATTTTTTTTAAATTAATGTGAAAATGAAATATCCTTGAAATGTAATGAGGAGCATGATTAAGTTACAAATAATAAAAAAATAAAAATAAAAATAGTAAATATTTCTATTAAGTTACATTATAATTAAAGTGTGAATCTTAGGGCCAAGTTATTCTACAAAGGGAGACAAAAATGAGAAGAATTTATAGCCACACAAAAAAACCCCTTCAAAAAAATTAAAAATAAATAATAATCATAACTCAAAATTTAATAAAAAAACAAAAAAAAAAGTAAAAACACAAAAAAAATTTCCACTGTCTTCCTAGTTCTTAAAAAAACTAGAAAAAGACACAATGTTGAGTGAAAAAGACCATGTATCTTTTTGTTTATCATTGTGTTTTGTGTTTATTTTCGTCATCGATTGTGTCTTTTTTTCTTGACATTATTTCTTTTTTTCTTGATATTGTGTTATATTACTCAACATTGTGTCATATTTTGTTCAGCATTGTGTCATATTTTCAAGATTTATAAAAAAAATGTTTGGAGAAAATTAATAAAAATACACATTTTTCTAAGTTCAAATGCATGTGAGAAAATTTTAAAACAAAATTTGAAAACCAATCTTATATAAATAGTTATGCATTGCTGCTCAAATCCCAGTTTAAAAACAATTTGTAGTTCAGCATACAAATCTAAATTCTTCGACACAATGATGCACCTTTATTTTCTTTAATTGCAATTACCTGCGACTTTAAAATTTCATTCTAACAGACCTGCAACTTCAATTTTGATATTTACTTATTTTCTTATTTCACAATTAATATTAATAAATGAATCGATTAAGATTTACATTTAATAAAAATAAATTTGAATTCGTATATTGAAATAAGTTGAAAAAATGATGATAAGGACTATGAAATTGATAAGTGACAAAAATGATAGCCTTTTATTAAAATAGATATATATATGCATCATATGCTTATAAGTTTATAACACATTTTTGTAACTTACTATATTTAAACATGAGATCTCCTGTGTGTATATCTGAGCGGATAGCCCTTACCAATTCTTCTAGGAAAATATTAGTGATTTATTTCTACATATATGAAATTAATACTCTTTTAAATATTTTAATATCTTTGTTTTCTTAGAAATTGTTTTCCTATGTTGTTTTCTAATAAGCCAATTATAGATGTAGGGTAGTAAAACTATCCGTGGATCAAGAGACATGCCTCACAGGTCTCCAACACAACCCGTTGATTACCATTGAACATCCGCGAAAGGAACCCGCAAGCCACACAAAGGACCCCTCACGCGCAAGGTCCTCACGTAATATGGAATAGCAGTAGTAACAAACTACTTCTAGAAGATTTTCCTAATATTCCCTGATAACGACATCGACCAATGGAAAGATGACACCTGGACACCTAGTAACCGTCCTCAAACGTGACCAGGCTGTCACATCCTATAAGCGCTCGACACGTGTCCATTCAAGTAGATATGGAATATCTTGAAAGTGACAGCTCCACCAATCACCTTCCCTCCACCTTCGACTATAAATACTTGAGTCATCTCCTTGAGGTATTCATTCACTCCCACACGCTCTATGCAATTACTTGTATTCGTACTTATTTCTAATCAGTACAGTACTTATTCTCACGCCGGAGGGTGGTTACAGGAAGACCCCCCATCATGTCCTTTCCGTGACGAGACTCACGGTGTTTGGTTTTGCAGGCGGTTTGCAGGGATCTGACCTCATCAGTATTCAGTTGACTCACACTTGGAGAAAACATAGATTCAGACTATCCAGTTCGATTCTGTGTTTATTCACCAATACATTTATTTTATTTTATTTCTAATAACAACATAGTTGCATTAAATACTGGAGCTAATCTTATATGATTTTGATTTTGATTTTGATTTTGATTTTGATTGTACTTGCTGCATTTTTCACAATTTTTTCTTTGATAAAAGCGAGCACAATGTAAAGTGAAAACAATACAATTTATAGAGTTGTTGAAATGTTAGCCCTAAATCTGCCTCCTTAATGAGCCCAATATAATCATGTAAGGGGCCCAATTTTGCTTTCTGTAATGAGGCCGAAACAACCCGATTACATTTCACGTTATTGGATCCTCCTCGACATTTACATCTTTGCAGCAAAACTGAATGCAAAACCCACTCACCAAATGGCTTCGATCTTCTTCCACCCCAACATTACTCACCAGCCATTCTACTTCAAATTTCAAGGTAATTTAGCCTCGAGCCTTAGTTATTATGCCTCCGCATTTGCTTACTTTACATGATCCGCTATAGCCCTACTCAGGGGGATTAGGGTCAGTTCTGACTGAAGGCCCAAAATTTTAAGAACGCCAACCTTTTTCAAACCCGTTAATATTTTAAAACTGTACATAGAAAGGGATGGGTAAAAGGGTAATTCTAGATTATTTTTATATAATTTTTAACTATAATTTTTATAAATACATAATACATATTATTTAGTTATTATTTATTTAATACATTAAGTAAAATTCTAATAGGCTCCTTTGGCTTGTGAGCCAGTGATCGGTGCATTTTTTTATCCTAGTATTACTCATTAATTGTTCGCAAAATGCATTAATATAATTATTATAAAATATATTACTTTGTTACTTTTATAATTTTTGGGTTACATAATAAAACATGTAGAAACGTTACATATTATATTATTACAGCTGAAGGGTAAAGTTAAAATGTAAACGGGGACAAAAATAAAAATTGTGAGAAGAATTTGTGTCTACATAAAAAATCACTCAAAAAAAATTCAAAATAAGTAATAAAAAAATCTTAATTCAATATATAAATAAAAAATTAAAAAACCAAAATGTTTCCCCCGTCATTCCCGTTCCCAAAAAAAATGCTAAGGAAAAAGGCATAATGCCGAAAATTAACAAACAACACAATAATAAACAAAAAAAGACACAATAGATCGCAAAATATAACACAATGTTAAATAATATAACCCAATATCAAGAAAAAAGACACAATCAATGACGAAAATAAACACAAAACACAATGATAAACAAAAAGACACGGTGATCCTTTAAAACATTTTTTCAAAGGCCCCAAGCATACATAGATTCTTTTAAAAGTTCTTGTCTTAGATGTGGGGTCGGTGCACGTTTTTACTTTAAGGTGAACTGTTGTACCTGAATAAGTATTCTTCAACTCTTCAACGTATTCCATAAGCAGCCCATATTGAGATCTGAAATTTCCATTGATCTGTTCCTTGGCCATAGTCTTTGCCTTATATGCTTTCATGTCAGAAACACCAACCTCATACTTCTTCTGGAACTTTTCTTTGATAGCTTTAACTGGCATTTTGGGGTTATCTTGTAGTTCCTCAATTAAGTGATGAGATAAGAAGCTAACTGTGCAAGCATAAATTTGCCTTGTTTAAAGACATTTATGGTCCGTCACCAACTTGGTTATTTTCCAAGATCTTGTTTTGTTTTGTAAGAAAGCAACAGAACCCAAGGGCATTTATTCACAAGTCCCGCAACATGTTTCTCTGTTGATCCTTTATCTTTCTCACAACTACTAGATCCAACCCCCAAATTTTTTTTCAAATGGGACCCATCTTCCATATCACTTTCACACATTGCCCGAACCCTTATAAGATCATCTTTTCGAATCCTAATTTGTCTTCTTGTTTCAACAACATGTGATCTAATAATTTTCTTCACCTCTTCTTTTGTACCAAACACTTGACCCTTATTGAAAAGGGAATCTATGTCTCTCTTGTTTGCTTCTTCTCCATAAAATTTATCATTATCCAACATTACTTCTTCCATTTCCATTTCCAAACTGTCTAAACCACCAATGGTACCTTGGTGATCAACATCAATATCAGTATGCAATCTAACATCCCTCAATCTACTTCTACATCATTTGTTATGTCACCATCTTCTAACCTGAAATCACTATCTTCCTCATCAGTAGCATCATCCCCCTCATCATGAGAATCTTCCTCATCATCCCCACCCGACTCATCTCCCCCATAACAGTTATCAAATTCACTGCTATCATCTCCATTATTATCATATCCAGTGTTATCATCTCCACTATAATCATCTCCCCCACCATTACCTTCATTTGTAGGTTGGTGATTGTTATCATCTCCACAAAAGTAACAATAATAAGTCAGTAACTACCATAATTTAAGCTAAATAGGACTGGAACATTGATATCGTAAACCCTAGAAAGTTGAACTTACCATAGAATCCTTCAACTTCTGCTTGATGGAGGGCTTCACGGATGTAGAATCGAGTCTCCATGATTCTTTCAATCGTTCATTTGAAGGTGCTTGGTTAGGACTTAGGGTTCAGATTGGCATATTTTGGATGTATTGTAACACCCCGACCAAAGGCGGATTATACATCGGGGCGCCACATATTGCTTCATTACTCGCGACACTATTGGTGTCAATATTTATTAATACACATTTTATCGCGCACAGCGCAGCGGGGAAAATAAAGAACATAAATCAAACATAAATATATTATAAATTATAACATTCAAACAACATTAACTTGACTTAATACATTTTAATTCTAGGTCCAAAAGTAAAAACATCCTACGTGTCCACAAGCTCCAAAACAGCTACTGCAAACCTGAACATGTGTTAAAATAAACGTCAAACACTTGCGTGTTGGTGAGAAATCAAGTTTAATAGATAATCATAGATAATCACAGTAAATCTGCGCGCAACACGTGTATGTCTAGAGTTTAACAAGGGTGTAATCAGATTGTGATCAAGCCTAAGATAGTTCATAGATCATAGTTCAATCCATGCTCCCAATTGAGCATAAAAACGAGAAAACATCTGTGCAAGTGTAAACAAAGAAAACCGTAAACGATAGGTCTCCCGTGTTCAACTAATGGTACCAACGGAACTGCGGAATAGGCCGAACAAAGCGGTTAATGATACACACATACAAATAAACAGCCAAGTAAACGTCCTCAACACATGGGATACTGCGCGACTAAAGTTCATAAACAAGTTTAAGACTCAAGTTTTGTATGAACACATGAACATCCCAAAGCATTTAAAAATAAAAAGGGATTAGATACGAGATAACTCACATGATAAACGATGCGGTGATAGATAAAGCAAGAACCAACTTTAAACAAGCACAAGTTAACCTATAAATAAGATTATTGTTTTAATGATTTGTTTTAAGTCTTGATTATAAGTTAGCATCATTAATAAGTAAATTATAATATATATTACCGGAAAAGCAGGAAGAACAGGAAGGACGACGGAGGCAGAGAGGAAGACGGCAGAGAGCAAGGAGCAAGAGAACAGGAGAGATTAAGTGTTTGTGTGTGATGTGTTAGGAAAAATAATGCTATTATTTATAGAGAAACCCTAGGGAACACAATCCTAGAAAAGGGGAAAAGATCTCAAAAAGCAAAAGATATCAAAAAGCATAAGAATCCAAAAGCAAAAGATATCAAAAGATATGGCAGCTGCAGGGGGCAAGATAAAGCTGACAGGGAACAGTAACCGGCATGGGCAGGTCAGATAAAGGTACTGGTCAAGCATGGCAAAAGCAGATCTCAAAAGATAATGTCAGTCACTTTTTCTGCCAACCAATGGGGTTGGTACGCATGCTGCGCCGAAAGTAACTATTCAGACATAAAGCAGATTAGGTCAACAGCTCAAAAGAAAAGACATTTACAAAAGCAAACGGCTAGAATAAACAGAAGATACAAGGGTTAAGCGCGGGAAGGCTGAGGCGCGAAGGCAAACACAGAAGGTCAAGAGAGCGCGAGCGCGAAGGTAGACAAAAACAACCTTAACGCGTCGCGGAAAGAACTTCATTTCCATGCGCACTGCGGGAAGAACCACATTTCTTAGCGCGCCGCGGGAGGAACTAAGATTCCTAGCGCGCCGCGGGAAGAACTATAATTCTTCGCGCGTCGGGGGAACTACAAATCCTTAACGCGTCGCGGGAAGCATTCGTCTCGCGTATCGCAGGAACAGATGGTCTTCACGCAGGATTTCTTGTAAGGGGTCTGGCGCGTGGAGCTGCGCAGACATCCTTAGGCGGGAAGGAACAAAGGACAAGCAAAGAGTTAGAAGAAAAAGAGGGAAACAAGGCGGAAAGAGAGAAGGAGAGGGACGGGACGGCGGAAAGAAAAAGAGAGAGAAAGGGGTGGGAAGGAAAATATATTATTATTATTAAAAATAAAGTATAAGTATAAATAAATAAATATTAAATCATAAAAGAAAGAGATCGGGTCAGAGAAACGGGTACCTGGGTCGGGTCGGATCGGGGCAGATGTCACAGTCTCCCCTACTTTAAGAAATTTCGTCCCGAAATTTATCTCGAAGTAGGTTGCGCAGAGAACAGGTGCGGGTACTTGATCTTCATTTGATCTTCCCTTTCCCATGTAAACTCGGCTCCGCGCTTGGACTCCCAGCGAACTTTCACGATAGGGATACGACTGCGCTTGGTTTGCTTAACCTCGCGATCCATAATCTCAACAGGCTTCTCAATGAAATGCATGGATTCATCAACTTGAACTTCATCAAGTGGAATGTGAAGGTTCTCGTCAGCTAGACACTTCTTGAGATTGGAAACATGGAACGTTGGATGCACATTACTGAGCGCGAGCGGCAGGTCAAGTCTGTAGGCAACTTTTCCCACACGCGCGAGAATCTTGAATGGACCAACATAACGAGGAGCAAGCTTACCCTTCTTCCCAAAGCGGACAACACCTTTCCAAGGCGACACTTTGAGGAGAACAAGATCACCAACTTGAAATTCGAGAGGCTTTCGCCTACGATCTGCGTAACTCTTCTGTCGGCTTCTGGCAGTCAGCAAATGATCACGGATCTTGGCGATTTTATCGGTTGTCTCTTGAACAAGTTCGGGTCCTGTGATTTGAGTTTCACCCACTTCGCTCCAACAAATCGGGGAGCGGCACTTACGACCGTAAAGTGCTTCAAATGGGGCCATACCGATACTGGAATGATAGCTGTTATTATAAGAGAACTCGATCAAAGGCAGGTGTGAATCCCAATTACCTCCAAAATCAAGAACACAAGATCGGAGCATATCCTCAAGAGTTTGAATAGTTCGCTCAGACTGTCCGTCAGTCTGAGGATGATATGCAGTACTCATGTCCAAGCGAGTTCCTAGCGCAGATTGGAGAGATTTCCAAAAGCGAGATATAAAACGGCCATCGCGATCGGATATGATGCTCAAAGGAGTACCATGGCGGCAGACGATTTCCTTGACATAAAGCTGCGCGAGATGCTCAACACGGTAGTTTTCACGAATGGGCAGAAAGTGAGCAGATTTAGTCAATCGATCCACTATTACCCAGATGCTATCATGTTTGCTTGCTGTCAAAGGTAACTTGGTAATAAAGTCCATCGCTATACCTTCCCATTTCCACGTAGGAATTTCTGGTTGTTCGAGCAAACCAGATGGGCGTTGGTGTTCAGCTTTAACTTTAGAACAAGTCAGGCACTTAGCTACGAACACAGCAATATCCTTTTTCATACCGGGCCACCAATAAGTTATGCGCAAATCCTTGTACATCTTATCAGCGCCGGGATGAATAGAATACCGAGATTTGTGCGCTTCACTCAGGATATCAGCGCGAAGATTCTCATCAAAGGGAATCCAGATGCGATTGAGATAGCAGAGAATTCCACTCAGATTAGGGACAAAGTGCGCTTCCGCGCCACACGCTAACTCGGCGCGAAGGTTGCCATTGCTGATGGATGCGCGCTGCGAGTCACGAATACGCGATTCAAGGTTGCTTTGAATCGGCGCGAAGTGAAGCTGGGTGCGCGGCAAGATACAGTTAAGCTGGCTGGGTTTACGGCTGAGCGCATCAGCTACCACATTAGCTTTACCAGGGTGATACCGGATCTCACAATCGTAATCGCTGATGAGTTCGTTCCATCGGCGTTGTCTCATGTTAAGTTCCTTTTGATCAAAGATATGCTGAAGGCTTTTATGGTCAGTGTAGAGGATACACTTGGTACCATAAAGGTAGTGTCTCCAGATTTTCAAGGCAAATACAACTGCACCAAGTTCGAGGTCGTGAGTTGTATAATTCTTTTCATGAATCTTAAGTTGCCTTGATGCGTAAGCGATAACCTTGCCTCGTTGCATAAGAACACAACCGAGACCTTGGTTAGAGGCATCACAATACACAACAAAATCATCACTTCCCTCAGGTAGCGCTAGAACAGGAGCTTCACACAACAAACGCTTGAGCGTTAGAAAGGCTTCTTCTTGCTTCGAGCCCCAAATATACGGCTTACCTTTGTGCGTTAGAGCTGTTAAAGGCAAAGCGATCTTTGAAAAGTTCGAAATAAAACGCCGGTAATAACCAGCTAAGCCCAGAAAGGAACGGATCTCAGAAGGAGAGGATGGCGTAATCCAGTTCTTGATTGCTTCAATCTTGGATGGGTCGACATGAATACCCATCTTGTTCACAACATGACCAAGAAACTGTACTTCATCAGACCAAAATTCACACTTGGAAAGCTTAGCATAGAGTTGCTCGGCTCTAAGCTTCTGCAACACCAACCGAAGATGTTGCTCATGCTCGGCCTTGGTCTTAGAATACACCAGAACATCATCGATAAACACGATCACGAATTTATCCAAGAAAGGCCTACACACCCGATTCATTAGATCCATGAAAACGGCGGGTGCGTTGGTTAGACCGAAGGACATGACCAAGAATTCAAAATGGCCATAACGAGTTCGAAAAGCAGTCTTCGGAACATCTTCATCGCGGATACGCAACTGATGATAACCAGAACGGAGATCGATCTTTGAGAAACAAGAGGCACCTTGGAGTTGATCAAAGAGGTCGTCAATACGCGGTAAGGGATACCGGTTTTTAATGGTGAGTTTGTTCAACTCGCGGTAATCAATACACATGCGAAACGATCCATCTTTCTTTTTAACGAACAACACCGGAGCACCCCAGGGCGAAGAGCTAGGGCGAATGAATCCTTTAGCAGTCAACTCTTGAAGTTGGCTGGCCAATTCCTGCATCTCAGCGGGTGCAAGACGGTAAGGAGATTTAGCAACGGGGGAAGCACCAGGGACAAGATCAATACGAAACTCGACTTCACGAGCGGGAGGGATACCAGGAAGATCATCAGGAAAAACTTCAGGAAAATCACGCACAACAGGGATATCGCGAAGCTTCTTTCCTTCATCGGGTTTAACCACATGGGCTAGAAATGCAATACACTTCTTCCGCATGAGTCTTTGGGCTTCGGCGCAAGACATAAGTTTAAGACCACTGGAGGGTTTTTCGCCGTAGATATGAAGATCACCATTTTCTCGAGGTATGCGAATCAATTTCTTGGCGCAAATAACTTCGGCGCGATTCTTCGAGAGCCAGTCCATACCAATGATAACATCAAAGCTTCCAAGAGGCATAGGAATGAGGTCAATTAGAAAATCGTTTTCGTTAAGGTTCAGCGTGCAATCTTTAATCACAGCGTTTATTAAAATAGTTTCACCATTAGCCAATTCAACTGAAAAATCTTCTTTTAAATCGCTGCGCGGTCGCGCAAGCTTCTGCTCGAAGGCGCGAGAAATAAAACTTCTATCGGCGCCAGTATCAAAAAGTACAGATGCATAGTGACCGTTAAGTAAAAATGTACCATTAACTACGTCATTATTCGCTTGCGCTTGGTGCGCTGTTATGTTAAAGGCTCGGCCTCGCGCCACTTGGTTCGAAATTTGGTTCACCGGATTCGCTTGAGTAATCTGGACTTGTAGCCTTGGGCACGCGTTCCGGAAATGACTTGGATCACCGCAGTTAAAGCACGATCTGGGTCGTGGGTTTTGGTAAGTTGGCTGTGGGTTCTGCAGGTAAGCTGGTGGTGTTGGCGCAATCGGATTGGAGGGAGGGGTTCTACAGTACTCAACGGAGTGACCTACGCGGCCACATCGGTTACATTGTCGACACGGGACTTGAGGTGGGTGATGAAGTCTACAGGTTGGGCAAAAGGGTTGGTTTCCTGTGTAAGGTTTCTTAGTTGGCGGGGCAGGAAGTGCTGGATTGGTTAAGGCATAGTTGTGGACTACAGGAGGTGCTGGGTAGGTTGACAGTGGGTTAGGCGCGTAAACTGGAGGTTGGTAAGCGGGTTGCTGGACAATGGGCGGGTTGGTAAGCGCATAGGCTTGTCTGCGCCTACGTTTCTGGTTATGGTTTGAGGGTTCTGGTTTGGTTTCTGTTGGTTCAGGGACAGTCTTGGTGGGTTTGGTCTTCTCAGTTCCCCGCAGGAACAGGGTTCCTGCTCTGACATGGTTGTCGCTGAGCACAGCGGCCAATTCGATGGCGTCAGAGAGGGTAACTGGGTTTCTGGCCCATACAGAATCTTGAATTTCCATGGGGAGACCCCCAAGGAATTTCTCGATGGCTCGGCGGGAAGGGGTAACAAGGTGAGGGACCAGTAAGCTTAGCTCGTGGAAGCGCGTCGCGTACTCGCGCGCTTCACCGCTGTATTGCTTCAAGTTCCAGAATTCTTCCTCCAGGCGCTTAACTTCGTTGGGAGGGCAGAATTCTCGCGTAAGAATTTCCTTGAATTCCTCCCATGTCATGCTAGAAGCAGCCTCTGCGCCACGCGCATGAGCTACTCCATTCCACCATGTAAGCGCTCTGGATTCCAGGACACTGGAAGCATATAGGGTTCGTCGTTCTGAGGGGCATTGGGTATGGAGGAAAGTGTTTTCAATCTTCTCAAGCCATTGGAGCATCACGGTGGCTCCTTCAAGACCTGTGAACTTCGGAGGGTTACCCGCATTAAAGGACTTAATGTTATAACTGGAGGTATTAGCATTGTTTTGGCTCAAAGCTTGGGCTATTGCGGCGGCCATTTCCTGGGAACGTTGCTGTCTGCGCATGCGCGAGGCTTCTCTTCTCTGAAATCGGCGAGATAGCGGAGGCATTCTATAAAAATTTTAATTTTAGTTAATATCTTGGTTTTAGCGCAAAGTTTTAATCTTATAAAGCTTGGTTTCACGGAGTTAGATACTATCAAGAGTTAAAGTAAAATAAATGATCCTAAATGCAGACTTAATAAAGGTAACAAATTCGAATCAAGAATCGACAATTCATGTATCACCATGACTTTCCGAATTCCCAATTTAAAATATACGAGCAAACGAGTATTGGAGATTGACGATTCATGTATCACCATGACTTTCCAATCTTCAATATAAAATATACAAGAAAGTGAGTATTGGAGGTTGACAATTCATGTATCACCATGACTTTGCAAGTCTCCAACCTCAGAACATAATCGTAAATGGAAATTGAAAATCAACTATTCATGTACCACCATGACTTTTCGGATTTTCAAATCCAACAAACGAACATGTAAGTAAAATCAATAAAAATCGAAATTCAACAAAAATCGAAATATCGCGAAATAAGACATAAAATCATATACTGCGCAAGCGCGAGCATATTCATAAATAACGAGTAATTAACAATAAGCGCGCAAACATGAGATTTCTCTCATGCGCGAGAAGGGACTCTTAGGTATTCTAGGCCGTTACGTCTAACCACCTATCCTAAAGTCAACGAGCTCTGATACCAATCTGTAACACCCCGACCAAAGGCGGATTATACATCGGGGCGCCACATATTGCTTCATTACTCGCGACACTATTGGTGTCAATATTTATTAATACACATTTTATCGCGCACGCGCAGCGGGGAAAATAAAGAACATAAATCAAACATAAATATATTATAAATTATAACATTCAAACAACATTAACTTGACTTAATACATTTTAATTCTAGGTCCAAAAGTAAAAACATCCTACGTGTCCACAAGCTCCAAAACAGCTACTGCAAACCTGAACATGTGTTAAAATAAACGTCAAACACTTGCGTGTTGGTGAGAAATCAAGTTTAATAGATAATCATAGATAATCACAGTAAATCTGCGCGCAACACGTGTATGTCTAGAGTTTAACAAGGGTGTAATCAGATTGTGATCAAGCCTAAGATAGTTCATAGATCATAGTTCAATCCATGCTCCCAATTGAGCATAAAAACGAGAAAACATCTGTGCAAGTGTAAACAAAGAAAACCGTAAACGATAGGTCTCCCGTGTTCAACTAATGGTACCAACGGAACTGCGGAATAGGCCGAACAAAGCGGTTAATGATACACACATACAAATAAACAGCCAAGTAAACGTCCTCAACACATGGGATACTGCGCGACTAAAGTTCATAAACAAGTTTAAGACTCAAGTTTTGTATGAACACATGAACATCCCAAAGCATTTAAAAATAAAAAGGGATTAGATACGAGATAACTCACATGATAAACGATGCGGTGATAGATAAAGCAAGAACCAACTTTAAACAAGCACAAGTTAACCTATAAATAAGATTATTGTTTTAATGATTTGTTTTAAGTCTTGATTATAAGTTAGCATCATTAATAAGTAAATTATAATATATATTACCGGAAAAGCAGGAAGAACAGGAAGGACGACGGAGGCAGAGAGGAAGACGGCAGAGAGCAAGGAGCAAGAGAACAGGAGAGATTAAGTGTTTGTGTGTGATGTGTTAGGAAAAATAATGCTATTATTTATAGAGAAACCCTAGGGAACACAATCCTAGAAAAGGGGAAAAGATCTCAAAAAGCAAAAGATATCAAAAAGCATAAGAATCCAAAAGCAAAAGATATCAAAAGATATGGCAGCTGCAGGGGGCAAGATAAAGCTGACAGGGAACAGTAACCGGCATGGGCAGGTCAGATAAAGGTACTGGTCAAGCATGGCAAAAGCAGATCTCAAAAGATAATGTCAGTCACTTTTTCTGCCAACCAATGGGGTTGGTACGCATGCTGCGCCGAAAGTAACTATTCAGACATAAAGCAGATTAGGTCAACAGCTCAAAAGAAAAGACATTTACAAAAGCAAACGGCTAGAATAAACAGAAGATACAAGGGTTAAGCGCGGGAAGGCTGAGGCGCGAAGGCAAACACAGAAGGTCAAGAGAGCGCGAGCGCGAAGGTAGACAAAAACAACCTTAACGCGTCGCGGAAAGAACTTCATTTCCATGCGCACTGCGGGAAGAACCACATTTCTTAGCGCGCCGCGGGAGGAACTAAGATTCCTAGCGCGCCGCGGGAAGAACTATAATTCTTCGCGCGTCGGGGGAACTACAAATCCTTAACGCGTCGCGGGAAGCATTCGTCTCGCGTATCGCAGGAACAGATGGTCTTCACGCAGGATTTCTTGTAAGGGGTCTGGCGCGTGGAGCTGCGCAGACATCCTTAGGCGGGAAGGAACAAAGGACAAGCAAAGAGTTAGAAGAAAAAGAGGGAAACAAGGCGGAAAGAGAGAAGGAGAGGGACGGGACGGCGGAAAGAAAAAGAGAGAGAAAGGGGTGGGAAGGAAAATATATTATTATTATTAAAAATAAAGTATAAGTATAAATAAATAAATATTAAATCATAAAAGAAAGAGATCGGGTCAGAGAAACGGGTACCTGGGTCGGGTCGGATCGGGGCAGATGTCACATGTATGATATGAAAGGTGAAAGAAAGAGGGTGAAAGGGTTCTTGTGTTTATCGTAGTTTAAGAGAGAGGGGAGGGAAAAGAGACATGTTAAAAGACCATAAAACCTTCACGTGTCACTCACGTGCATCAACTTAACGGAGGAATTGGATGCAGTTAACTTAAAGGACGAAAAGCAAATAAACGTAGCATGTAAAGGACACCGCCTGTAATGAAACTTTTTAAAGGACATGGTCCATAAATCATGTATGTTTAAAGGACAAAATTTGTATTTTTGTCAAAAAAAAAAAAGGTGGTCCGGTTCATTGATTTTTGTTAAAAAAAATGGTTCGATTCGTTTATTTTTGTTAAAAACAAAAAAGTGGCTCGGTTCGTTTATTTTATTTTTTATTTAAAAATATTTTTTTACCACATAAGCGGTCTGCGCCACTATTTTTGCCTCATCATCTTACACTTCATTATTTTTGCTACAAGGTATGTCACCGAGACGAGTTTCTTTAACTCCGTCTAGTTCCTAAGAATCAATCAAATGTGGTCGACCTCAGCCAGAATCACATCTAGTCAGTGAACCTGGGCCGATTTTAACTTAAAAAATAAAGCATAATTATAATTTTAAAGAACAAATATCATTTTTTTTAATTAGCATTTTTTTGGAATAATTTATTATTTAAGAATGTATTTCTCTTATTTATATTGATATTTGTTATAAATATTAGTAACTTATGATATTTGACACATATAAAATATCCAAAAATTAATTTTCTTTATATTTACCATATCCGAGTACTCTCCGAGTACGCCCAACTCCCCAATCGGCCACCTAGGTTCCGCCTAGTAACTTTTGCAACCTTGTCAAAACTAACTGAATCTAACCAGGGGGTGAAAAGTTCGTTGGTGGCCAATAAGTCAAAACTTTTGACTATTGTTGTACATTTTTAAGTTTGGCTTAACACTAGCCAATGGAACAAAGTTTTGAATTATTAAAACTCGGTATCTCAATATAAAGATACAAAATAAGTAACATGACTCTCAAAGATGTAAACGTTAACATCCACCACAGCACTAGACGTCTAAGAAAGCAACGGTCTGCTACACACATGGTTTCATCCATAATTAACACGGCCGGTTTCAGGTTACAAACCATAAACTCGGGTTTTCAAACCATAAACCATGGATGGAACCATATAAATAGTAAAATAGCCATTTTGTTTTAGTTTTGGCAGCTTTAATGGTTTATAAACACCCTGGTAATGATCATTCTACCCCTAGCAACCCTTTGAAATGAAGGGGGTGTTTGGGATTCCTTTTTTTACCTTCTTATAACTTTTCAATAAGTTTATAAGTTATAAAAGTGTAACTGATTAACTTTTCCTTCTCACATCAAAAGCAATCTCAAACACCTTATTCATTTTCAAAAAGTTAATAAGTCAAGGAAAATAAACAATCCCAATCCCAAAGAGTAAAAGACCCAAACAACCCCCAAAAAAAAGTTTTTAATTGACCTTTTTTTTTAAGCGTGTTCCATAAATTCCACAAAAGTGGAATTTTACCCACACTGCCCACATTCATATTTTTCCGTAGTATTTCAATCTCCCAAATCAAACCAGTTAAACAATTTCTGTTTCTTTTTAGATTATCTGTAACGGTGAACTAAGTGTAAAGCTGAATTCTTGGCACGTGTGTTTTCTGCATAAGCTAAGGAGAAGCTTGAGGCTGTTGGTTGTTCACACACAATGTTACCTGGCTGCAAGAAATAGGTCAAACCATCGGTTGCTAAAAATATGGCCGGTGCTAATGAATACTTTAACAATAAGCGAGCAGCACAACTGAATTGATTTTTGTTGTGAGGTTGAAAATAAATGTGAAGCAACACTAAATCAAGTTATGTTTTGTCTTATCCGAATCAATTCGACCAGTTAGTGAACTGGTAATGTGATTGGTTCAATGACCGATTTGGTTATTGAAACACAAATTATTTAATTTAATTGAAAAGGAAAGAAAATTAATAAGATTTTATTATTTACTTATAACTTATTATTTTAAATTAAATTTTAAGACTGTATGTACTAAATTTAAAATTTTATAAGTGTTTTTACAGTTTATTATTAATTAAAAGTAAGATATTTTATATATATTTAATGATACTTGTTTTATTATTATTATATTAAAAGGTAATTATAATTTATTGTTTCATTTAGATATTAATATAAATAATTTAATTAGATAATATTAGTATAAAGAGTATGGTCCTGCTGAATTTTTTAGGAGTGTAAATTTACAGTTTTATTTATTCATTTGTTTGTTTTTTTAGTTTGTTTTAAGATGAACATTTCATAGTTGAAGTAAGTTTCTAGTGTAATTGTCTAATTGATGATGTAACAGGAGTAACAGGAAGGTGCAATTGCACATGGACACTGGACACATGGTTATTAGTTTAGTACTTTGTTGGTGGCGGGTCAGTAGTCAGTACATAGTGGTTGAGTTGAGTGTTGTTAACAACACAATTATTAGGCATTTTCACATAAAGTTTATGCAACCCTTCAATTCATTGTATCTTGTTAAATGAAATATAATTGAGTTTTTGATCAACTATGACATATCATATGACAGTGGTTATTTTAAAAATATTAGTAATATTCATCTTAATTTGCTAGTTTTTTTAATCACTCACTAAGATGGGGTTTAGGTTTGTATACATTTGTTAATATCTCTATTTAATTGTAACTTAAATTTTAATAATATAATATTGATTTCATATGAAACAAGTTGGAAAAATGACTAGTTGTCTCACAAAATTCAAAGTTAAATAGGACGGTGTGAAAGCAGGGTGAGTGTCAAGGAACAATGAGACCAGCAGAACACCGCCTCGCTGCAAACCTAACCCGCCCAACAATGGCTTCATGATAGCTTATCTTTTAGCAGCAACTATAAAGTTGTTAAGAATAGTTAAGATGGTTTGCGAAGTTTAGGAAGGTAGAAAGGTGAATACTGCGACCTTAGGGATGATAAGTGAAGGAATGAAAATAAAAAGAAAAAAAAACTGATTTGTCATTGATGTGTATTACAACTTCTCGAATGGAGAATATGCTTTGTAGTTATTTTAGTTATATGACGGAGCATGTAATTTGAAGTAAACGTAAAGGAGGGAAAATATAGTTATATTATAAATATATATCATAAAAAAAAAGCTTATACAATTCAATTTGTAAGTTGAAAATAAACAGATAATTAAAAGATCAAAAATGTATAATTATGCTAAACATTTATATTAGTATATACAATCATTATTGTTTTATTTATAAACTCTCTGTCCTTTTCAAATATAAGGAAACCGGACAAAACATGTTACACGCATTTTGAAATGATTTTGATTAATTCGACCTTAATTACAAGAAAATTGAAACCACGTGTTGAGAGTGTGGACACCTAACCTACATGTGTAATAAGTGTTAAGTGGTTGATTTCCACTTTATTTGTCACTTTCAAAATCGGTTTTATTCTCACTGACGGATACAGGAATTTTTTTCAGGTAGTGCATTACTTTTATATGCTTCAATTTCATAGAATCGTTGGTCAGTTTGAGATTCGGGTCGGTTTGATGGTTCGGTCAAAGTTCATTACAAACTTACAAATTAAAAACTAACAAAAACTACCAAACTAACAAATTAAAACTAAAATTTAACAAATAACTTAACATTTTTTAACAATATCAAGAACAATTAAATATTTAACAAATGAATATAAACTTACCTTTACTGTGGAAGGATTTTAGGAAGAGTAGCAAGGGTAGGTATAAAAAAGGGAGAGAGACAGACACTGTATAGGTGTGCGTTTTATAAAACCCGAAATTGATATGAGGCTGACTTAAAAAAAAGGATTTAAAAATTTGCTTGCCACACGGAATCAAACCCATAACCTTCCATTTACAAAACCAACAACTTACCAACTAGTCCAGTGTTTGTATTGTAGATTAAGTGGTTTCTTTCTAATTTATAAGGTAGTCCTCTAATATTTTCTATATGCCAATACACTATTATTTGGAAACTCTGGTGGTTTCAGAGAGCCACCCATTTGCACTATACATCCGCCCATGCTTATCCTTCCCAAAACCAAAAATAAATGTAGAGTTACGGGTGAGTGAAGGTGGTAATGTTGTTAGGCTATTTACAACGCAGGAATTATTTGACTGCCGTCCATAGCTTGTGTTTGTGCTCGTCAAAGGGTTGGTGATGGAGAAGACCGTCTTTTGGAATTTGTCTATGGAACCGATCTGGTGGTGAGATGGGACCCAATTTAAAAAAAAAATACTTTTTATTTATTTATTTTAGCCTCTTCAATGTATGTATGGCATGTATTAGTCACTTATAAATCATGTGTTTTAATGCTTGTACTATACGTTTATTTTATTTTTAAATCATATTAAACGTAGTAATCAGTTAGAAAACAAAAGTATCTAATGCTCTAATATTATAAAATATTAATGTATATATTTTTACACAAATTTTAATTCTTTTATAATACTTATATTTATAAAATTTATTTTACTGAGGAATTTTTTTGTTATAATAAGTTGATCAAAAGTTTTTATAAAATGGCGATAGTGTGCTTGTGAATATTTTCAACGCTTATTGTTGTGAATAATCTTACTGCTTAAACTGAAATTATTGATAGTGAAAAACTAGAAATCTCATGTGTGATCTTACTTAACTTGTTCGTACAATTTGGATGTATTTAACTCTTTATAGTAAAGAAAATTTTCTTTGACATATTTAACCTTATTGTTATTTAATCTCATATTTTAATTAAGTTTCATTTTCTAGAATCTTATAAAACTGATGATATTCAAATTTACAAAATTAACGAAGGATAACTGACAACATGCTCCGTGTCTCTCCTACCATTGGACTTTCGCTGAAGCATAGTACCTAGAGGCTAGAAGGACTACAAAATTTGTTAATGTATGCCCGTTAATTAAGCCGCCAACAATCTCACCGTTTTTTTGTTGGTAATATGTCACAATGAACTTAATCACTAGCAGGACTACAAAATTCGGCACTGTTTCTGTTGATAATCTATAGATGGTGTTAATTACCTATGTGAAGTGTGATCACATCTATATTAGGTGTTATAATTTGATATAACTTTGATTAAATGGAATATTTTGTTAGATTTTAGGTAATAGTTATAGTTGGATTACGTCAATATTATATGTCACGTTAGTTGTCACACTAATTGTGATACATACAGTATTTTAAAGAGTATTTAAGAAAAAAATATTAAACCTTTGTCAATTGTTATTCAAGATATCAAACTTTGATATGGTTTTTATTTAAAAGTCTTGAAAGATATTCAACTCAATTTTCTTTTTCTTTTGTTTTGAGGTTAATAAAGTGATGCCTCACCATTTATAAATATTATTTTGATTTGATTGTAAGAAATCTAATTTACTAAGTTTTTCTGTTAAAAAAGTGAAATAGAATATGAATTTATAAGCATAAAGTTACTGAAGAATATATACGACGGAAATTTGGAACAATATCTAATTTGTTCTTTGATTCCGATTTCTAACTTTCCTCTGTACTATTTGATTAAAATTAATCAACATGACAACATGATACACAAATCGTTCTTATAATTTCAGGAATTTAAATCCTTTTTAGTATACTATATATATAATACTATACACACGCATACATACTGACATACACGGTGCGACCTGTAAATCGCTCCTACACGTTCTTTTTCATTTGGGAAACACCAGACAGCACAAAACATGCCACCACCATGTCAGTTTTCTTCTTATTATTATTATTATATAAAAAATATTACTTCTAAGTTTTTTATTGTCAAAAACTATTTGTTCCAAAGTACATTTAACTAAAACTGCAAATATCAATATTTATTAGACCATCTCCAATGGTTGGTTTATCTTGGTTCAAACCAACCCTAACCATTGAAGTGGTTGGTTCAAACCAAAAACAAATGTTTGAGGTTTGGTTTTTCAAACCATCTATTGTGGGTCCCAACATCACATCTTTCACCCCACATATATATACCAATTTATATTTATAAAATATATTAAAGTATTATATATATATATATATTATATTTTCTTTCAAAATTTATGTACTTTTTTGTTTGTGTATTTTTTACGTAACGGCTAGTTTAACGATTAAATTTTTTAACGGCTAGTTTTTTAATGATTTTATTATCTATTCTGCATTGCTTAATTCGAATAAAAACATGACAAGAAGTCCTAGAAAAAACATAGGCCGCCATAACAGATTGGTCGAATGATGAAGATGAACCACAAAAGTTCACGGATTTACGTAACAATGAATCTCATCATACACTTTAGAATGATTGAATGGAACATTTGTGGACGGTATAGAATAATAATAATTTATTAGTTTTATTATTAGGCAAAAGTTTCAAGTTATCTCCTTTTCATTTTGTTAGACTAATTGTCATTTTAAATTATATAATTTTTTTTATCTATTTGTAATATTTTAGTTAATCTAATATTTACTAATTTTTTATTATATTGCTATTTATTTAAACAAAATTATAAAAATTAAATATTTTATTATATTGTGAAATTCTTATTTAAAATAAATGTAAAAGTAAGTGATGATGTGGAAATGTAAAGATAATTTGAGAAGTTGTATTGTTGGAGTAAAAATATGGTTTTTAAGAAAACTAATGTGACAGTGATATGGATAGTTTAAACCAAAAACTATTGGAGACGGTGTTAGAAATTTATTGTGTTTCTTGGTTCTAAAAATATCCTTGACCGTTGACACTAAAAATTGGAGTTCTGGTCATTTATATATTTTGTTTAACGTAATTGCATCTATGGATATATTTAGATTTGTCTTTGAATTGTTTAAAAAATATAACTCAAGGAAACAACATGGATCACTTAAGCATAGCCAAATACTAACTATTATCGTTTGTATTTTCTAAATCGTAATTTTTTTTTGTTTTTAAAAATGAATTTTATAACAGCCTCACTTATACAATTGTCCTAATATCACTCTATAATGACGGTGTGCTGATGCATATTGATGCGTATAGTATATACATCAAGTCGCACTTGGTAGACACTACATCTCGAATGTGTCATGGTGGAGTCGGTTCCATCTGAATACATGTGGTCGTTTGTTCCATCTATAAGACGACTGGTAGCTTAAACGGAGAGGCAAGAGATCGATGGTGGAGGGAAGGAAGTGTATATGATGGTGGTGGAAAGGAATGTGATAAAGAGTGATGGTTGATTTAAGGGATGGCCGAATAATGGTGGTTGGCATTTTAGACGACCATCTTTCTAAAGAAGCGGCAAAAAATGAGGGTCTAGGGTTTTAATTTTATGACTTTTGTTTTTGTTCTTTTAATCACCGTTGGTTAAAAAGTTAGTTTGCATTCGCTTAACTTTTTAAATAGGCAAACATGTCATGAAGAAATCTTGATGGCTTAGAGCAATTCCATTGGAATTGTATTCCATTAGAATTGTTCTTTTTTTTTACAAATCGAAAAAAAAAAGAGCAATTCCATTGGAATCCTCATCCTTTATTTCTAAAAGATCATCTTTCTCTTATATTTTTCTATGAATTTTGTTTAACATCCTACGTCCCACGTCCCATGCTCGATCTATCTATATATTCATTTTCTAGTATTCCTTATTCTTCCTTACATGCTTGAGTTGCAAGGATTATAGAAATGCGAATAATAAATCTTTATATATATAGATATATAGAGATTTACTATAGCAAAATCTATATATTTAGTAATGTAGAGGTAGATTCCAAGGAAGACGAGAAACAGAAAATCTCTTTATTATTTGGAGATTGAGACTCGAGTGTCAATACTCTTTGAGAAATTTCATTTTCACCATATATAAACGTCTTTTTCTCGGTGTTTTATTTGACTCATCAACTTCAGTTTATGGAATCTTGATCCAACTTTGTCCGACATATTTGTTTATATCTTCGTTATATGATGCCACTCGGGATCACAATCCCATCAAGTACTCAAGTTCGCCTATCAATATTGAAGGGTATCATCATACGTAAGTGAATGGATGACTTTGTGCTTCATGGACGGTTTTAATTGTTTTATTATTATATTTTGACATAAAAATTATTTGTTTTGTGTCTTAAAATCACCGGCTGAAAAAATCTAGCCGGCCTTGAGAAGAAGTTGGCGTAGCGTTAGTGAGATCAAACACGTGGCGGCTGCCCACAAGCCGGTAATCAACCTAAGCATGTGACTTTAGTTAAAGCGCTTCCCAAGATATCTCGTTTACCTTTGAAACGACTCAACCCCTAGATATTTCCAACTTCCTTCTACTATTTAGTATCATTTTATTATTGGTACTTTATAAACCAAATTAAATATAAATAACAATATGCTGTTTTAAGTCGGTTAGGAGTTACGCCTTTAGGAAAACTAGGTAAAAACACCATTCTTAAGTTCGAAACGATAGCCACGATAAATTTTAAAAAGTTGGTGTCCAAAATAATATTGATGCCCGTATAATTTAAAATAAAAAAAAACTTAAAATAACGTGTAATTGGTTGGTAATACCCGTATAATACGATCACAGGTCAACGTGAATGATGAAATAAAGAATGATATGTATAACGTATGGCCTTTAAAAAACTAAATGTTAAAGTCAGACAACCGCTGACACTTGGTATAAATATTTAACAATTATCAAACAAGTTATGGCTTAGTAAATGTTTGATGAGTAAATTTTCATGAAAGTAATAAAAGCAAAACATGAATTTACAACCTATTTAATTTACACTATGATTAATACTCATTTAATGGTATGAAGACCAATTAGTCTAATGATAACCCATGACTTTTTTTAGGCCATTCATAGTCCAGAGGTTTTAACCTCAAAACTCTTCTATAACTCTAGAAAAAAAGGTTTTGAGCCTCAAACGTTTTGTAGGAAACACTATCCATTAAATCCTCTAACCAATCAAGTGTTTTCCACAAACTCCAACCAATCAAATATTTAAGTTATTTATATTTAATTTATAACAATTGAATAATAATTGCATGAGAGTTTTCTCACTACGCCACCTTTTGTAAAACTCTTCATTACTGACTGGGGCACCATATGTCGCAAAACGCCAATGTGTAAAGTTTTGACTGCGCATGGTCTTATAGGAGGTCCTAGGTAGCATTTTGTTCCATGCTAAGCCATAAGGCTTTCACGGTTGTTGTTTTCTCCTGGATGGATGGGCCAAGTCATCATATTCTATTGTCAGACGGAAAGATGATCTATTTGCCATTATGATTCTGCCCCTAAGTTATCGGGCCTTTGCTATTCAAAAGATTAAAAAAAGCTCATTAATCGTAAACAACTGCTTGTATATAACATCTCATGGAAGAGGCATATTAAAATGGGAAAATTCTCAAAATAGCCCTTTCTAAAGAGAGAAACCCCAAAATAGGCCTTTTTTTCCTAAGAATTATTTAGAATTTGAACTCTTAAGACGCATTGGGAAAATATTATAAATATAAGGGAGTAGGCCAAATCTTTAAAGAAAGTTAGGGAGCAGACCAAATTTGAGAAAATATTCAAGGTAAATGTCACACCTCGACCATGACGGAAACGTCGGGGCGCAACCGATTGTTCATCGCACACGACACTATTAAGTGACAATATTTAATCAACTCATTTAAATTCATAAAAACACAAAGAGTCACATAACTTGTTCATACAATAACCGAATTCAAATCATAGTAAATAATATATTGTTCGTTTTGCTAATTCCTAATAGTCTCGATAACGTTTTTTTTTTTCTTCAAGTCCTCGAGTCAACCTAAAGTCAAACCTGTAACATGGCATAAATAGATTTTGTCAACACAAAGGTTGGTGAGCAATTTCATAGTTTTTGAACAATAGATATATATTATGAAATTCCACAACTTGTATACAAAACAATAAATAATAGCAACAATTTAGATAAATGAAATCGTCAATAAGAATACATTAACGACACCTTTCTATAAGGGGATGCCAAATATACTAGGATTTTGTATGAAATCGTTAATAAGAATACATTAATGACACCTTTCTATAAGGGGATACCAGATATACTCGGATTTATGAATCAACCATCCAAAAGTGGTAAACACATTAGCACTTAAGCATATAAGCATATAATCACCAAATCGAGCATTTATTTAAGTGAAATATACAATAAAGTTTGTGGTTTAAGACTCAAGTATAAATCATTTGGATTTGAATAAGTTTGCAATGTCACCCCTAAAATATAAAAGAGTGAAAACGGGGGATGAAAGTACTCACATTCAAGTAATAAACTTGAAAGATTTGATGATTTGGAGATTAACCGGAACGATGAGTTTAACGAACGAAGCCTAAAGGAGAAGAAGTCTTGTATTAGAAAAGTTGTCTTGGAAATCTTTAAATGAAAATAAATGTTAAGAAATATAAACAATTTAAAGTTTAAGGTTTAAAATGTAAATATTTAAGAAATTATAATAATAGTCATTTAAAAATGTAAGTTTGCTCGAAACCGGGTTAAAGTATCTAGCCCTTAATTTTACTCAACCTATGTTAAGTAATAAGGTGGGTAAAAATGCAAGAAAACAAGTCCCTTTATAATATAGATACTAAAACGGGTTTTAACGAGTGTTCGGGTGGTCGGTTCGGGTCTTGGTGACTTGACCAAACCCAAAGTCAACTTTCCCAAAATAATAAATGTATGAGATAACTCAATAAATCTTAAAGAGACTTAACCAAGTATGTAGCAACAATCTATTGTTTTAGAACTAACAACGTCCGTTAATCGAGTGTTCGGTTTAGTCGGTCCAAACTTTGTTACAGGATCAAGTTGGATTCAACATTCCGAGTACTTTATGAAAATAATTAAAATCAGTTTATAAAGTATTTTTAAAGAAATATATAAGCTTTAATGGTTAAAAACACACTTGTGTGTCTTAAGCCAATAAACTTTG
The DNA here is from genome assembly GCF_021521415.1 of Bidens hawaiensis. Taxonomy (NCBI): domain Eukaryota; kingdom Viridiplantae; phylum Streptophyta; class Magnoliopsida; order Asterales; family Asteraceae; genus Bidens; species Bidens hawaiensis. The sequence continues at coordinate 6,410 of NW_027504206.1, read as the reverse complement.
TTTAGTTCGGTTTGGTCCGGTTTTTTATCTTGGAATAAGGCCAAGAATGGTTACCACATGTCCAAACATCATAGAACTTGTAAAATAATTTATAAATAATAAGACCAAAGTTTTACATACAAAAAGTCAACAACAAAGTTTTTAAACGAAAGTTCGGTTTCCGGTTCGGATCTTGTTTCGGGATAAGACCGAGGTTAGATTCTACAAATCCATAACCATGGAACTAATTAAAATGATTTTAGAAACTCAAATCTTACATAAAACATGTTTATACAACTATTTAAACAAACTAGTAAACAAGAGTTCGGCTTCCGGTTTGGAGCTATTTACGGAATAACCGAGGCTAGTCTCTACAAACCCATAACCATGGAACTCAAAATGTAAAATAAAACTAAGATGAGCAGAAGTTAAACAAGTATAACTAGTTTGATAGTTAGATGCGGAAAATATATATAATCAAGGACTACTACGAGTCCTCCATGTAGCTTTGTCTTATGGGCTGGACACTTAACCGACCGAGACCGGAGAAATGCCCACCGAAGGTACAAAGGGTGCTATTATATATATGTTGTATAACAATCTTCAAGTTTAAATAAGCGTTAACGAGTTGATTATAATGTAAGACTATGGTCAGTTTGACTTTGGAAAGTCAAACTGCCAAAAATATATGAAACACCTTTGAATGCTTGAGAATTGGAAGAGAAAGAGATGAATGAGCAATGATTAATAAAGGGGATAGGGGTTTATATATAGAGTGAGTTGAAATAGTCAAGCATGGGGTGTGATATCAAGGTTTGCATGCAAGAGGGGTCAAGACAAGTCACAAAACAACAAAAAAATAAAAAATAAAAAAAATGTGCTGCTGGTCTGCTGCTGATCTGCTGCTGGTCAGCACGTCGGTTCGCGTCCGGAAGTTCGTTTCTGATGTATCTTGAGCGTTTTAAGTCCGTTTTCGAATCCGTAAAAGGGGTTTTTCAAATTAGACAAGCGGGAATGTTTTAGTAACATAAAATCCAATATTTTATATATTTGAAACGTTCGGGATATAAATCGGGTCGGTTTACAACATAAAAACAAATACAAAATAAATACAATTTGACCCAAAATCGAGGATTGTCACAGTAAAGTCCAAATTATTTTGAAATCTTAGAGCAAAAGTTCAAATTTTTCCTAAACTTATTTTTCTCAAAAAACAGTCTCCCAATACTGTTTTTTTATGTTTCCTACCTTTTCCGTCTATATTTTTAAATTCTTGGAAAAAAAGATTTTTAATTCTCATCTTGAGAGACGAGATTCTACCACCACCACCACCACCCACCGTTCGCCTTCTACCACCACCACTACCGCCACCATCCACCACCACCGCCACCATCCACACCAAATCCTCCTTGTCTAACCAAACACGCAATGTCAAGTGCTTAAATTCTAGTTTATTTAAATTCATACGAGTTTCGCGAAACGAACACGCCCTTGGGGTGTACATCTAGCACCCCTTCAAGTAGCTAGTCTTTGGTGTACAGTAACACTACTCCTACCTATTCGAGCAGGGCTTGAAAGACGTGTATTCAGATACTATTTTTTTGAACGACCAATAAATCTTTCAAATGGGCTGCTGACAAATTTCACCACATCGTAATACACTCGCCTCTGAACTGGGGAAAACACACACCTATGGCGACACTCATGAACACTCGCTCGAAGGCACGACAATGCGGTGAAATAAAACATGTTCAGTTTAAGGATCAAAATAGTGATCGCCACCTACTCGCATTGTCTCCTATCATCAATAGGTGCTGCCAAAGTCACATGAAACATCAGGTCTTTTATTTACCACTCCATCTTAGCTCATTGATGTTTTCGAATAGCATTACTTGATGAAGAGATGAGAGAGAGATGGCGTGCGCGCTATGTTTGTGTGTGTATAAAGAATAGAGAGAGCTGAGGGTATGTGAAATAAGCCGTGTTACAAAAGATGAGTGATTTAATATAGACGAGGATATGTTTGAAGTAACAAAATTTATTGGTTGAATGTTAGAGTATTTGAAAGAGCACTCTTTTATCCTAGGAGTGTTATTCGGGCTATATTTTCGGGTTTCTCGGGTTCAATTTTTTTTCCCGAAAACTCATACCCGACCTAAATCTCCCCCGAGTTATTTGTGTTTGGGTTTTATGAGTACAGGTTAGTCGAGTTTCGAATATTTGACCTAGAAAACTAAAAAAATATATATGCTAAAATTCAAGCAAATATATCATCTTTAGGTTTTAACTTACACAATCAAATCACAAATCATATAATCAAATCGAAAGAGCCTGAAGAACATTTCGATCGATGAAATGAATAACCGGTCAATTGATGAACCGAGAATAAAAACTGATCGATTGATTGAATAAATAGTCATATCCAATATCTAGATTAATTTAGAATAGTAATCGATAGGTAGGGTTGGAATCATAATGAAATAGGCGACTTAAAAAAGGAATTGGGTAGGGAGTGATATTAATTGAATAGTATAAGGTAAGTGATATAATAATCGAATAGAATACTTAGTCAAACGAGTTATTCGGGTTTAACTGAAACCCGTTAAAAAATAATCGATACTTGACTCGTATTGGTTTGGGTTGTAATCAGATTCCTTAGATTCGGGTACGGATTCTATGAACACGGTACTTTCTTTTCAAAAAAATGGAGAGAAATGAATAAAATAAGAAAAAGAATATATTATTCGATATTAAGGGTGAGAATACCGATGAGATTGGTGGGCACAGGCACCGCCAACGTGATCCCCATTCTTAAATGCTTTCTTTTGCAGGCCTCACAGTTGTTGTCTCCCACCACCATCTCTCTCTTTCACACACACCCCCACACTTTTCCCCAAATTTATTAATTCTCCATTTAATTTATTAATAATTCATCCGTTTCAATTTGATCTCCCTCATCTCATCTCATCTCATCTCATCTCATCTATATAACACGCCCATATCCCCTCCTCTTTCCATTTCTTCTTCTTCGTCGTCATCCGTGTTCTTAATTCTATTCTTCCCTTCCTCCATATATTATCCGCTTGTCTAGTCGGAGCCTGCCCTACAACACTCTTATTAGGTGAGAACATTCAATTCAACTCAAAACCTTTTTTTTAATTTCCTTACCTTTCTTTCATCACTAATCTAGGCTATAACTTCACATGATATTATGTCAATTTGCTGAAAATATTTTAAATTTCACGCACCTCAAGGCTCAAAATTTGTTATGATGATAGATCTGTAGTCACCTTTTTTCTTTTTCTTTTTTTTTTTTTGGTGTTAGTGATAAGAAGAAAAGATTCGATTTTCACGCCAGATCTGTTTACCTTTTTTTTTTCCTTTTTCCTTTGAATATATTCAATATTTTTTTTAATTTCTTATTATGCTGCTTGTTTAATTTAATTTCTCTTCAATTCAATTTGTTTTGACCTGGATTTCAGATATGTTAAATAAACAAATTTTTAAAGTATTTTTTTTTTTTTTTTAATTTTGATTTGTTCGACGCATCCACTCTCTTTTAGATCTGGCGTTTGTTTGTGTTTGTACAAACAATTTAATTCTCATAATCTCCGTTCAAACAGGTCCACTCCGAGAAAATGAACCACTGCGGTATCCATCAGAAGAACACTACTTTTGCGTCATCATCCCGTGAAGAGACGAGGAGCTCTCTTTCAGTTTCTGTAACCTTTGATAACGGCGTGCCTATGCCTATGGCCTGTCCTAAACCCAGACGCCTCAGCCTCTTTAGCAACACCGTCAACGAGCCTCTTAAGCCTCTCCGTTGGCAGATGTGGTAATTTTTCTTCTTTTCCTAACCAATTCTCTCAAATATTATACCTGTAAACGGCCTTTTCTTAGATAGCAAAACTAATTCTTTTAAAAATTTATTACTTTCTTTGCAGCCAACAATCGGAAGGTTACGAATCGAAAGCCGGCTCCGAGCTTCTCGACATCATTTTTGCAAATAGTGATACCTGTACACAGTTAGCCTCGTCGCCCCCTTTTTTCAGCGGGTCACCGCCGAGTAGAGTTTCTAACCCACTAACCCAGGACGCTCGTTTCCGGGGTGATCCGATCTCACCGAACCCCAATCCTGCGCCGTCCGGTGTGTCATCCTCTCCAAAAGGAGGAGGGTGCCTCCTTTCCAATTTTGGTAACAAACCCGCGGTGAGGATCGAGGGGTTTGATTGCCTCGATAGGGATAACAGGCGCAATTGCAGCATCCCTACCTTGGCATGAATCGATCAACATATCATTTAGTACATAAATTTAATTCTAGCCAGCATTCCAAGGAGGATTTTTGAAGAGATCTGAAAGCAAGTGATGAGTTCATTGAGTTGAGTTAAGTTGCTACTTTTAGTGTATATACAAGTGTCCTTTAAATTTTAATGGTCTGTAAGTAATTAATTAGTGAGTTAAATGGCCAAACATAATGTGTCTATGGTCGAGTTCTTTGTTTAGATTAAGGGATAAGGTTGCCCTCATGTTGACGATTTGTAAGTATAAAAGATCAAGAGGGTAATCTTTTAAGAAAAGTATTTCTTATCATCATGTTTTTGGTTGTAACTTGTAAGCAGACGAGTGGAGGATAGAGACCTTACGAGGAGAAATGTGTATAAAATTTAAGGTCGCATATCGAGTTGTCCCTTTTTGTAGGGTCGTAACATTTTGTATTGTATATATTATAATGTACGATTTTATTATTATTTTTGTAACTTGTTTTTGTTTGTATCACCAGCATGAACAACGTATGTGTATATATTCTATGATTTACGTTCTTTGCCTTTTATACGCTACCAAAGGTCAGATGAGAATATCATTTTGAAGTTTTATATCTGTAACAGAACAAATCTTCTGCTCACGTTTCCCTATCACAAAAGATATTTGCAAAATATACGTATTACATGCAAACTTGATTTGTTACAATTATTGTATGGGACTACACAAGGTAACCATTTTTCTAGGTCACAACGCCATACCACTTGTTTCCAAATTTATCCTAACTAAAACAGATGTGGTAAACAAACAATTATAAAAGTTTTAGTTAAAAATTTTGATTATATGTTTCGTGAACGAACTAGTACATCTGATTGATTGTAAGCAGACTCCGAAAGATTTACCCCTTAAATACAATCCGTTTTAGCGGAGTTCGAATCCTTCTACATGCGTTCATATTTCAGAGCATGCACATGATGCATAATCGAACTTGGGACCTTCCGGACAAGATCCTTAAATGAGTGACTATATTTTAAAGCATGAGATGCCATGTCAAAGCTGTAGATGTTTATGACATGTGACGGAAAAATATGAGTTATTCCATTGTAATGAATTAGCGTAGTCTTACATTTATTTTATTTATTTATGGTAATACCAAAAATTTAAGCAAATTGAAAATTAGTATGTATAATACATAGAATTTAATTAATATAGGACATGTATAGCATGATTGAAAGTAGATAAAAGACCATAATTTCGTTTATAACACCAATACAGTTGTAACTAATTTATAAAGTGTGTAGAATGTTAAAAAAAGGTTATTAGCGTTTTAGTGGAGCGACCTCTTCATCTTAAATGAAAAACATAGCAGCCTCTTTACATAGGTTATTATTAGTTTTGTTTTGCTTGTGTATTATAGAATGTATAATATATCAAAGAAAATATTACTTACCTGATTTTATGAATATTATAATGTACAAATCACCATATATATCAAGTGTGGTGTAGATGGTGTGCTAGTAACACAATCAAAGTAATCATTGTTTAGTGTTCATTATGAATTAGTAGACAAGCAAACTAAATGCTAAACTTTTTAGCGACAAGATAAATATGGAGTGCTTATAATATTCTCAAATTTTCCTAAGTAAAAATTTCTTGTCCAGATAAAATAACCTCTAATGTTTAAGATGAGTAAATTAACTTTTAGCAAGTAATCAATGCTAAACTACTAACACTATCTAAGTTTAGTTATAAAGACAGAGTAGACAAAAAAACAACAAAAGAAGAAAAAAAGCAACAACTTGATTTTATGTTGCAACTAAAATTCAAAACGCTAAGTAAATTGACTTTAATTTTCGGAAAGAGAAAAAGAAATGAAATGATAAAAGGCAAGTAGGTGTATGAATGTGTGTCCGGTAGTCAAACCAGTGGTTCTTTAGGTGAAGCTTTACAGCTAAGATGGTCGCACTTTCTGACCGATCGATAAAAGCAAATCTTATTTTGTTATTTGGGATTGATTGCGTTAATGTCGGTAGGACGCATCTCAAATACCTCTTAACCCATCAGGTTTTTTTTTTTTCTTCTTATGCTGTTCTTTATGGTGAGGGGCATCGAAGCCCCTCTACAATGTTACGTCAGCGTCACATGGGCACTGGGGCTTTGAAACCCTTCTC
>NW_027504205.1:0-21704 GCF_021521415.1 Bidens hawaiensis | reverse complement strand
AACTTTTTTATACATATAACATATATGTGTTTTTTTGTGTTTAAAATAAGGTTATTTACAATGGTTCATAAAATAATTACACGCTAAGGATGGTTTCTGCTTATAATAAATCGGTCGATAAAAATATTATCCATGTACATTAGCGAATACAAAATTTTCGTTAAGGCCTACGGACCTTTTTATTTTGACTCGGCCGATGTATTTAAATTCTCGGAGACGGCCCTGGATGTGGTACACTACTATATGACAACTGGCCATCCGCGGGAGAGAGTCGAAGCCCTATGAGAGTTGGGGGGGGGGGAGAAAAGGTTTGTCATTTGCGGGAGAGGAGAGAAAGTTATGAAGTTCCGTGGGTCAAAACTGGGCACTAGAGGGTTATGAACACCTCCCAGAGAACGTTCTATATACTTAAGTTATATATGTAGAGTACATTCAAACTATCCAAAATTTCGATATAAAATATAAATTTTGTATTTGCTGAAAACTATTTATATATTTCGCTTGAAATTATACTTTTTCGCTTAATTAGTATAATTATTTTACCATTTACGTTTTTTTGTACTGCAATAATAAAGCTATGACTAGCAAGTATGCAAGCAACAAAAATTAATAATTACAAGAACATGATCGGGTTTTGCAACCGGTTCACCCTATTAGATCATATGCTATGGGGCGCCGAGGAGGTGGTTTTTTGCGCGTCGAGGGCGGCGAACATCGCAGGGGGCGCGAACGGAGGGTGGGCGGCGAAGATCCGGTCTTTTGAACGGCCGGCGCAGTTGAACAAAAAAGGTGGGGCCCCTCACTTTCCTCCCTCAACCTCTCACACACACATACATATATATATATATGTATGTATATAGGGGAAGGATCAAGAGAGAACTCATTTTTAGAGAGAGAACTAGAGAACTGATATACTAAGGGGGTAAATATGTAAAAGTTACCCAAAAGATCAATTTTCCCCAATTCCTTATCCATTCACGATCTTACAGTTCTATTAGCTTACGATTTATTCAATTCACATCCATGTTTATCTCAATCGTTTCTATATCGAACACTGTCTTTAATTGGGGATCGATTTCTATTCTACATGATCATACATCTCGAATCCGACCTAATTATGGTGATTGAAGGTACTAGTATATTAATAAGATTAGGTTAAAAACGCTCAATAATTTGGCTTTGATTTTTGATCGTTTTCGTTGTTTTTTATTAACAATCGATTCATCTGAAGGCTCCTCCAACAATATTGCAACGATTGATGCTATGCGTGTTCAATGGGCTGATTCTATGTCAAATACATGTATTACTGCAATGAACGATGTTGAAGAGGTTGGAATATCTTACTCTGTTCCGAAAACAGAGGCCAATCGATCCATTAACTCACATCCAACGTCATCTACAGCCGTTGCTTCAAGCTCGGGGGTTGGAAACGGGAATATAATATGTTGTTGAACATCGAGGTAATAGATGATACATGTATTGCATATATGTTATGTAATATTTCATAATGTGCAACACATATATTTTATATCATGTAATACACATATGTACTATAACGTTTGGTGTTGTGCTTACACTTTGTAGTGTGCCATAATTGTTAACACATAGTCATATGTATTACAATCACGCAATCTAACTGACCATTAACACTCTGTTATATGTAATGCGTATATGCTATGAGGCTACCCATGCTAAATGTGTTATCACTCTGTTAGATATGTATACTACATATATGCAATACTATGTCATGTGTACCGCACATATGCAACACAACCCAATTGTATAGCATATTAACCGTTAACACAAAGATATCTTCCATGATATAGTTATTTTTTATTACGTCTATCATTTGGCATATTTCACTTATGCAACGCTTTTACCCTGTTAACAGATTTCTGGAGTGGAACTTATTCATCACATCCTCCACCTTTTGAAGAACAACGGAAGTTGATTATGGTTAATCTACATTTCAGTGACCATCATTGGTTGAAGATTTATGATATCAATAAGCTTGTATTACACATGTGTGTTACGTAATATGCGTTAGGAATTACTTTGACTATATCACGTATGCGTATTTTTCACATTTTTTACTCGTGTTTAAACATTGCGTTTGTGCAACGTATTATGTTTCGTATGAGCAATACATTATTACATATATTCAATAGCCACGAATAACATGGGTATTACATATTATGCATTAAAGTGTTGTTATTACTCATTCAATGTTTTTGTCGAACGACCAATATGATATTAAAAGACGATGGTTAGAAAAAACTAACAAACCATCACAAAACCAATTATCATTGCTCTAATTGTGTTATGTGTGTGTTTTTACAGGTTTTAAACATTGTGTATGTGCATTTCTTAACATTCAAGTTCATCAAACATGATACATACATGTTGTATAATGCATCCAATATTTAATGTACACATAGAGCATTAAACTATACTTATACTAGTATTTGTATGCATGTTTTCAAGCATTATGCTTTGCCACATAATGTATCCTGGCATCATGCTTTACAAACAGTATAAATTAAATTTTTAATGTGCAGTGTACATGATGTCATACTTATATTCATGTACATGTTTTTTTCAACCATCATATACTGTCATAAAACATAACATGATCAAATGTTACCACAAAACTTAAATTGTATTAAACATCATGTCTCTACAATGTATCAAATGCCCAGTCAAGATGTCTCAAATGACACTTCTGCAAATGTACATGATGTTTTTCAAACGTCATACTACCACAAAATATAAGATGATCAACATTAACACAAAACATAAACCCTGTTAAACATCATGTTTCTACAGTGTCCCAAATGACCAATCAACATGTATCAAAGAACACCTTTTTAATAATGTCTTTTTCCGATTTACTTGCCCAATCTCACGTCATTTATCACCTCCTCCTTTAAAGTATTAGTATCCGAAAGAATAGTATACACGGTGTATTTCATTATGAGATGGTATATTTGCTCAGCCTTTATAAGATTCTCGGTGGTAAAATCATAGTCAACCACTTCATCAACTCTTTTATAGCATTCCATGTGCCGCATTGTAAATACACCGCAATCCGTCACATTATATTTTGTTGCCCGACCTAGTTTCAACTTCTTAGGCAGTGCTTGTCTCATGTCTGCCATCTTCGGGTCACTCATCGATTCCAGGTAATCGCAAAATATGTGTTTCTGTAATAAAAAATAAATAACAATTGTTGTAACAATAAATGTATTACATATATGCATTATTTAATATAATGCACGTATGTAATACTACTGAAACTTTATATTTAGAGTTACTACTTTATTACGTATATGCATTATTTAATATAGTACACGCATGTAATACTATTGAAATGATACATTTAGTATTACTACTTTATTACATATATGCATTTCTAATGCAACATATGTATGCAATATGACTGAAATTTTATATTACATATATGCAACACACCGTGTCTGCGTAGACGTGTAATGCACCAGCGATGAATATGTGTAATGAATCTATAATGCATATATCTATTATAGATGCATCACGTATTTAATACATATATATATATATATATATATGTAATATATTATTAATGTATATGCCAAATCAATAATTGTTGTTACTTATAAGGGGCAAACCGTTCATTGGGGTGTAATATGTATGCACAATCAAACAAATATGAACGAGTATCATCATATCGTACATCGATTTACACAAAACACACACACAAAAACAGAGTATATTGCGCCGATTCCATGTAATACGAACGAAATCACGTGAATTGTGTACTACACATTTGCAACTGGACATGTATGCGATGGCATCAACATGTTGTTATTCGATCTAAAAAACACATAAAAACTAAAAAAAACCTTCATATAAACATCATAGTTGATCATCAATATCACTAATATGTATTGGATATATGTATTTTAACTACACAAATAGCCGTAATGTTATCAACATGTTTTTTGAGATGTGTTACATGTATACAGTACTAAGAAATGTACCAATATACAATACCATTACAATGATCGGTAATACATAGGTGTATTATAACTATGAATTGTGCACTAATATACACCATTAATGTATTGCATCTGTGTAATATTTCGGTAATAATGTAAATTAATATGCTATCATCAATATATTACACTACATATGCAAACAACTCATAATCGACACTTATAATACACTTAATATGCAATTTATTCACAAATCGTTCGGAATTGACGTGATATGTGTCTAATCCTCGCTTACAACGAGCCTAATCGACTCTATATGCACAAATCGTTTAGGAATACACACGATATAAAGCTAATCAGAGGTTGAAATATATGAAATCAAGTATTACGATTGTTTACCTGCAAGTGATCTTCTGTTTTGTGGTTGATTTTGCCGTCTAATTGCTCGAATTTTGAAAACACTAGTTTATTGTTGATTTGGGATATGAGGGCAGAGTAAGAGATAAGGTTGGTGCAGGTAACAGGACATTTTTTTAATTCCTAAATTACCCTCAACCATTTAAAATCTCGCCTTTGTTTTTTTCCCCCCTTCAACCATTTTCATCCTTTGATGAGTTAGATCTAATGGTGTTAATTGGAGTTCTCAAATTCTCTCTTTAAGAGGAGTTCTCTCTTGATCCCACCCCTATGTATATATATGGGCGCCAATGGGCATTAAACCACAGCGAGACATTATTGGTTAGGGGCTTCGAAGCCCACAGTGGTTACGTGGCGCTGACGTGGCACTGGGGAGGGGCTTTGAAGCCCCTCACCATAGAGGATGGTCTTAATGTTAACCTTGCCGTTCCTACTAACAAGTAGTAGCTTTAATCATCCTTTAAAGCAAATACAAAACAACTTAATAAAATTTGCTCCCTAAGATAATGTCGGCTTTGAACCTCTAAATGATCCACTAAGCTGGCATAGCTATAGCTTTAATCATCTTTTACATCTTACTTTTGATCCCACAATTTTATAATTAAGTTTTGTCGTAGCCCTTATAAGAACTCATTTTTATCTATATTAAAACTTTTGGTTGGTGTATACTTACTACCACTAACAGTTTTAATATATATATTATCATTTATCTTGAGTTGGGATATTACTATTAGGCAAGCAAAATAGTTGATATGGTGTTTAAAGCTGAGGCACATTAAAGAGGGCACACAAGTTCCTAAGGGGCCGATTTGATCTCTTTTTATTTGTTCTTTTTTTTTTAATTAATCTGCTTATTTGACAATTCCAGTTCCTAAACTTAACATTTAGCACTTTGGCTACACGCCTAAGTATAATATATCTACAACAATGCAAGAGGGTGAGACATCACTGGTTTAAAGTGGTTTGATGGTAATGTTGTGTCGTTTCTCATCTTCTCGATGTAGGATTGAGGCTTTGACAACAAAGAAAACCCGTTGACCGGTCCATAGTGCCAAAACCTCATGGACACTTTAACAATAAATCAGTGATACCAAAAATTTTATCAACGTTTAAGTATGAGGCGAGACAATAGGCCAATTTGGAATGGGCATAAGTATATTAGACTGGGACAAGTGTATCACCTACATAGGCGCATAACCATCTAAACTTAAAACTTTTGTGATATAGGAATATACATTCATTTCAAAAAATGATCTTAAATTAATTTAAAACTAATAGAATAATAACTTGCAATTTGTATACTTCAGAAGGTCTTAACTTTTATTTTTTTTTCTAACGGCTAATTTAGATCGCTGACGAGTCACTAACTCACCCGATCATCTTAATTCTTGAGGATTGGGGACCACTTAGCTGTTATTTGATTATTGATATTAAAATGATAGTTATTTTAGTAAGAAAAATTGGATTTTAATAATCCCAACTTATTGCAGTTGGCCGATAATAATCCCAACTTTAAAAATAGCTGTCAATGGTCCTAACTTTCACACTATTTGTTTTCATTAGACATCCGTTAAAAAAAATTTAACGACGTTAAGTTTTTTTCAAATTTTAGATTGATATTTTAGGGTTTTTGATCAGAATGAGAATATGAATCAACTTATGTAAAACTTAACTCGAAATGGCGCTTTAAACAGTTTAATTTTTGTTAATTAAAAGTTTAAACATCGGAATTGAAGCATCATACCCACCGTTTGATGGTAAGTTTTACATCATCGACTCGTATCCTCATTCCGAACAAAAGCCCTAAAATATCAGTTTGAAATTTGGAAAAAAACTTAACGTCGTTAAGTTTTTTTTAACGGATGTCCAATGAAAACAAATAGTGTGAAAGTTGGGATCAGTGACAGCTATTTTCAAAGTTGGGATTATTATCGGCCAACTGCATTAAGTTGGGATTATTAAAATCCAATTTTCATTTTAGTAATGATTGAAGTATTCTGCCTAATTTGCTTTCAGAAAATGGCGTTTTTTTATTTAGATAAATTTTATCATTGGTCCAACCCAAAAATATATCAAAGCGAAGGACCTTCATGTCTCATGACAATCCAAAATTGTTCTGAGATGCAACTATTAATTTATAAAAGTTAGTATATGAAATTCTTAATAATATTAAATCAATATTTTGATTGGCACATAACATTTCATTGATTAGGAACCATGTGCAAGGTGGATGTCACCCAAAGATATTTGTGTGTCCCACGTATCAAGCCTTCTTCGAAAACAAAGGTACAAGCTTAATAATTATGTCAAAATACATATAAAATAATCTTAGAATAACTCCCACTCTTTTTTATCAAATGTGTTAGGGCCTGTTTATTATTTATTTATAGTAAACAGTAACATACAAGTTTGACATAAATATTATATATTAGAAATATATATAAAACTAGTTTTTGTCCCCCGTATTACGGGGATAATTTTACATTACTCGTTTTTAATATTTATACACTTTTTTGAATTTAATTTATTTATTGTAAGGAAATTTATAATATACTTAAAGTTTGATGATAAAAGGGTTTCACAAATAACTAAGATGTTATAACCCGGTTTAAAAGTTATCTGGGTTTGATGAGACCCAACACCCGTTTATTTTTTTTACTATAAAATTGTTTCTTAATTATAAATAATATCTTTAAAAAAATCATATAATAATGTTTATTATATCATATTTTATAGGATTTTCACATCAATAATTTGGTGAGAATAATTTTTAATTTAATGAACCCGTTTAAGGAATATTTGGGTTTGGTAAAACCCATACCCGTGAATTCGGGTCAAATGCATGAGAAGCCTTCATTTAAAAATCAAGCAAATCTGGTGACTCCAAAAAAAAGAGTAGCGGCCACATCGCGACACGTAGGATTTTTATGTTTTCGTTTATATATATTATAGATGGGTGACGATCAGTTTGAGTAATGGGAAAACCTAGGTTTGCTTAAAGTTTATAAGAGTTCCATGTTTCGACACATTGTAAAATACGAGTAAACCCCAAGTTAATTTGTATAACTTGAGTCGAGCTGATGCATTTGTTTTACTCAAATCAACTCATCTTTTTCAAATAACATGGTGTATCCTTAAAAAGGGGCATAAAACTTTTAAGAATAATTAAGAATGACATATTTTTGACCGGGGAAATGCAAATTTAGGAGTTACCGAATAAAGATTAATAGTCGATTCAAAAGTTAGTAAGATCAAGATCCAAAATTATACATTGACACAGTGACACTTCATTAATGTACGGATGTTACCCCTGTATAAAAATGAAAAAAAAAAATTGGTTTTTAAGTTAAAACTTTAAATGTACCAAAGAATTGTATTTCTAATACATGCTTTATAGAATGAATTGACATTAAATTGTATATCCAATTAGTATTATGTTGTTTTATAACATATGATAATCTATGAGGTTGGAAAAGGTACCACCAACACATGATCATAATTGCCATCTCATGGTTCAACCCCACACTCCTTTTTGCACTTCTCTTATTTGCTAGGGGGGAATTCTTTCTTTCACACCCAAGTATGTACATCATTGTGGGTAGTTGACATGGGATTCTCTTTTTCCTTTTGCAGAATTTATTGATAATTTATAAATAAATGACACCAAAACGTTTTAAAATGTAACAAAAGAAATGAATATAACTTTGACAAGCTCAAAATGGATTGAGAGCATAAAAGATATTAGTGTAACATTAGTATAGTCGCAAGAAAAATAACTATTTCAAAGTTTGGCAAGGTCTAAATGGATCAAGTTAGAAAGAAATTAAGTTTTTGTATATGTATCATAGTATTAAAACGATACGACGTATAATGAACATATTATAGTGCATAAATGATATAAGTAGTGTAACATTATTATAGTTGTATACTCGCATGACAAATAACTATTTTGAAGTGGATCTTCATTTGTTTTAACTTTTAAGTGCTCTTGAGATGTTCAAACTTCTGAAGAAACATATGGAGTAGCTTTACTTTCATAATGCAATGAACTTTATCGTGCCAAACTAAGTTAAGACTCGCGTATGAGAACACTTAGAAGTCGTGCTAGACTGCTAGTCATATTATATCCAAGAGGGGGTCATAAAAATTGAGCTTCCCCTGCATAGTTTGATCTTATTAAATATGAATATATATATAGTCAAAGTAGTGATGAAACCTTTATGGTTAAAACTTAAACTCATCAAAGACATAATACTGGAAATGCCAAAGGTTTGATAAAAATAACTATTGGTTTAACTTTAACTAAATCTTTAGTATAACTGTTAATAGATCTTTTAGCTCTGCAACACTAGACATGTGGTTGTAGGGTATTTAAAGTTCAAGAAAAGAGGTACCTTAATCATGGCTAAGTTAGCAATTAGTTATTTAAGGTAACAAAAAATGAAAAGAAAGATAAAGACATCTCTTGTCTAATCTTATAAAAATATTGTCAATTCTCACATACAATAAAGTGTCACTGATTCCTTAGTCTAGCAAGCATATTTCTTTATTTCTTTATTTAATTGACTTACTAATCTCACTTACTTTTGGAATCTACATGCCTTTAGACATCATAATTTGATATTAGTTATATATAATGAGCAACTTGGGCAATTGTGATGTTATGACTATGCCAATCAAATGACCTAACTAATGATCATTGCAAATTGGTCATCATTAACATCATCAAAGTTTTGAGACTTTAAAATTTGCTTTGCTTCAGTTAGAATATTTAGTTAGATCTCAAATATTTTTTAAAATGTAGTTGGTCTTCTGGTCTAATGGCATTAAGATGATGGTTAAGACTTGAGATCTTAAGGTTTCAAGTTCGATTTCTGTCTCAAGGGGTTTTTCCCATAACGTTAGATTTCCACCTTGATTTGATGGTGTTCTTTGAGGGTCAGACTTGGATTGTTGGAGCATCAAAATCTGTATGAACAATTGATATTTCGTCTCAGAAAGACTCACCCGAATATTGAGGGTGGTTACAAACACTGTTAAAAAATATATTTTTATAAAAGTTGAAAGAAATTCAATAGATAATTACAGTTAACTTAGATCAATAACAAAGGAATACAGATTATAGATCAATGGTTAAAGTATGTAATTTTTTTAAAATAATAATATATGAGATAGAACTAAGTGTCCTCTCAATTTATAAGTATTTACACCACCAAATATTTTGAAAGTAAATTTTACTTCAAAACATTTTATAAAAAGTTGTCATCATCATCTATTATGCAAAGATATGATATCAATATGTAAGGTGCAGTTTACTAATGTAAAATATTTGTAGTCTATGGATCAAATCTGTAGATATTTATAAAAGAATAGATGGATCAAAGGTCTGCAGACTGTAATAAGAAAACTGTTTGTTTTTTAACTTCGACAAATTGCTAAAATAAACTGAAATTTCAATAAACAAGTTTTTTAAACGTAAAAGAGTTTTTCAACATTGAAATTTAACTAATATTCATTAAACTACATTAACATTTTTTAAAAATTATATATTTCATACTTTGCATTAACTGCTCAGCAATTTCATCTAATAACCGAGTCATATATTTACCAAGTGCTTCAATCTCGTATTCATCGGCATCAACGTGCACATGAGTATTTCGTAATGACACATTAGGTTGATCGTATTGTGCCCAGAATTCATCGCTCTTTCCTTATAAAATTATGTAGTGCGAAACATGCAATGATAATGTTCCTTTGTATAGCCAAAGGGAATGGTAATTTTCCTTAAGACTTCTTTCCTTATTCCATAAGTCTTTGTGCAAACTCAATCCTTTTTTACCGACAAATGGTTTATATATTCAATGCAAGTCTCTAATAAGTATTTTAGCTGCTCATTTAACCATTGTTTTTTTCTCTCGTTTCTATTAATAAACAAACAAACATCAATAGAAAAAAGTACAAATCAATTGAGCAAATTCATATCAACTGAGCATATTCAAATAAGTTACAAGTCATTCTTTGGATTGAAAAACAAGAAGCAAGAAGCAAAGCCTTCTTGATTACTCATGTGAACTTTCAAATATAAGTTGTCAAACCTAGGTCTTTTCAATATAAGTTCCCAATTGCTATATACACGAAAACCTAATGATTAATTTCAATCTCATCACGATAAAATTTTAGCAAATAAAAAAAAGCGAAGGTTATTAATTTCACTTACACTCAACGTCGAAGTTCGAAAGAGATGGCATGCGGAGGTGGTGGCAGTGACGAAGAGCAGCGGGGACGAGATGTAGCAAAGCAGGGTACAATAGGTTTATGCCTCGAGTGTTGGAGTTCGATCGGTGGAGTAGGGGTTATAGAGGGGCGGTGGAAGGGTGGCGGCCGGTGGAGGAGTGATGTGGGCCCAAGTATTAAAGACCGGGCTATTATGTATTTGGAGGCCCAAGATCGCGCTATAAAAGGTGGCCCACGAAAGCGGGCATAACTTGGCCCACGAAGCTCCGTTTCAGGCCTATTACCAGTCAAATCGAAGCTTGATATGAGGAGCACATTGTGGCGTACAGCCACCAACGGTTTGGCCCCCTGTCTGAAGCCCAACAACGCCTCCTAAATAAAGTTTTGGGCATTTTTATCTTTTTTCAGCACTTTTTATGTTTTTGTTTTTGGGTTTTTGTTTGGCCCATGGCCCGTTTTAGGCTCATTTCGTATTTGGAAGTCTTTTTATATGCTTGTAATGTAATTCCAAAAGTTAGACTTGAAATTTATAATAATTACTTTTTCTCTTCAATTTCCCTGACCTTTGGGTGGGATTTTTAGGGTTTGGAAGTTCATCACGAGTGTTCGTTGAATCAACGTGATTCGATCTTCAATTTCGTTTTTACCGCTGCATCAAGGAGCGAGGGTGGTGGTTAGGGTTGATAGTCTGTGAAGGAGATCGATGGTTTATGACGTTAGTAAGAGGTAAAAAGAGGTTGAACCAAATATGCGCCAAGAAGAACCGCGCAGGTGTATTGTAATGAAACATTTGTGAGAAAAAACAAACACTCTGCATAAGCACGTGTTTGCGCGGTACAAACTGAATAGCTCCCATAAAACAAACACCACGTAAGATTAATATTTATTAATATGAATTTCATTATCATTTATATAATTATAAAAGATTATTGACTTAGATGTAAAAAAAATAGTCAAAATGAATTTTAATAATCTCATATTTTCATTCTGTCAATAATAATCACATCTCATAAATTATTGCAACTAGTCACACCTTACGCTCTATTTTTTTTTTCTCGTTTGACCTACGCTAAAAAAACTTAATTTCGTTACTATCAAAGAGGGGACACACTTTTAACCTAGCCACCAACATCAAGAAATCGACTCTATCCCTCTCTCTAATATCCGTGAAACTCTGTCACCTTAGCCATCCTAATGGTATGCCCTAAACAAGAACTCGGTCAACATCAAGATCATGGCATGTTCATTGCTTGCGTGCTCAGGATTAACAGGTACAAATGAATCAATATTACTGATTTTATTATCATGGGACAAAAGTCACAAAATTGATCAACCCAATAACTATAATCAATCGACTACCCAAACATGCATGGACCTATATACTTGGATCTTGAATTATCGGACCTTGGTTTGACGATCCAGAGGCTCGAACCCAACCTTCGTATGAAGAAACCTATAGAGGTAGTAGGGTAGGGAAAAGCCCCATTAACCCACATAGTAACATAAGCGGGTCATCTAGGATTTCCCTCAGAAGACATCCGCTGGACAGCTACAGTACCCGCACGATATGCGGAGGGTACGCACCAAAAGAACACAAGTTCAAATGGCTATCCTAAAGAATATGAAACCTCTCGCAGATGTGGAGTCTCGTAAATGCGGGAGAGCAATTTGATGACGTTAGTAAAGGCAGTTGTAACAAACTTTTTTCTGAAGATTGATTGAGATATTCTCTGAAATAGGCATTCTCTTCTTCGTGAAGAGCACGTTAAAGTGCGGCAAACCAGAGGATGACAGCCGAACAATTTGTTATAACGGTGTACATGGCTAACTGTCACCTCCTATCAAACCTCACCACGTGTTTAGGCAGGAAAAGCATCTTCTAGATAGTGACAGCTACACCAATCACATGCCTCTAACCACCGGCTATAAATACTCAAACTTATCATCATGAGGTATTCATTTCACTATCTCCACATTACATCAATCACTTAGTATTTTATCTCTCCTAAAGAGTTGTACTTATTCTCACATCGGATGGTGGTTACCTGAAGACCCCCCCCCCCTCTTGTCCTTCTGTTTTGCAGGTCATCTTCGTCGGAGTTGATTTGGTTTTATACTTAAGTTAACCTAATTCTCATTTCATAATCCATACCCAGTGTAAATATCGATTTAACCTTTTCGAATTTAGATATATGTTTCTTCAAAACCCTTAAGGAAAAACCCACCTATCGGAAAAAGGTATGGATATAAGTTAGTATTATATTTCTTCAGTGACATAAAATAATTGAACCAAGCAACAATGATTGATATGTATTTCCATTTACGTGCTTTAATTGAATAAAGATATTTAAATAATTTTATGTATAGTTCATGCATTTTTAGCCCCGTTGTAGTTAAACACTATTATGGTACTCGACCAACTGGCCTGCCTTTTTTGTACACAAGTCAACCCTCCACATTATTTTTGAACGCATTCTGTCTCGCCCTCATTTCATTCGAGACAAAAACATATATCATCATTTTCATGGCCCCAATCTCCACTAAAAAGAAAAGGTGAAGACAAATCCGTCACTAATGCTGCTTACCGACGACACATTCCGTTGGGACGACTATTTTTGAAACCTGAAATGATGATGATTCATTTGAATTGAAATGAATGAATGAATAGTACCAGGCACCAACAACAAATCTTCATGTTGAAGTTTTGAAGGACGTTCATGAGTTATGATTATGTCAAATATTGTTGAATTTGTTAGGTTTATATTAACCGGAAAACATAGTGTCATACTTTGATGATGTGATATGATTAAATACTATCCAATGTTTATTTGATGTATTTATTTTTCAAGTATATTTAGTTATTAATTAAAAAAAAATAACCAATAATGTCCCGACACACAAGAAAGTCGTTCCACAAAAAATGTTCCGCAAAATTATTAAGTTGGAGGGTGTAAACGAACGATGAGAGAGAGGGGGAGCGCGAGGAAAGGATGTTTATTAACTAAATTGAAGCTTGAAATCACTTATTTAAACTAAGCCAACTTGTCAATCTTTTAAGAAATCTTCAATGTTTGTATCTAATCATCCTTTTATATCAAGTTCTAAGCTTTGGTGTTGTGATGAGTGAGTGATAAATTTTACAAAAAAAAAAAGTAAGATAACAATGGAGTCATTCCTAACTTCCATGGAATCTTGACCTGTAGTGGAGGACTAATGAGTTAAGGCTATTTTACTAACTTTTATGGAACCTTGACTTGGAGATGTTCATTTTTGGGTATGTGAGGTTGAAAAATTCTTCAATGTCAAGGACTTTTTAACAAGACAACAAGTGAAGATTGTCGCTTACAAACTCCGCAGTGAAGCAGGTTCCCAGTGAGAGAACGATTGGTGGTTTGTCACATGATTTGTCTCTTCGATGCCTTCCTTTCTTAGCTGTTTATGGGTCTCGTAACTCTACCATAAGCCAAGTTATGTTTTTTGAAGTTTGTGTCTTTTTTTTATCATGTTTTCAAATGTCTAGTTGGTCCATGTAAGAATCTCACAACTCTTAGATAAACTCATCATAATGTATTGATAGTAAAAGTCAATTTGATGGTAGAGTGTTAGGCTATGCATTGACAAATACTAATCATAGTGAAACTCGTACAAATTTGTAAGTCGATTGGGAGTAGTAAAGCTTTGAGCTTTATCAAAAAGTATTGAATGAGTTGGTCATGTCATGTCTTTGTTTGCCACAAGTAAATGGTTTTCAGACTATTGTTCATGTTTTAAATACAAACTCATCGGTGTAAGTTCATTAGTTTTTAGCGTGTATTTTAGGAATGTAAGAAGTCCTATTTATTATGCTTGTAATGTTGTATAGTTTTTTTAAGCCTTCCGCACTACTAGAAAAAAGTGTCATTAAAGGGCCCTCATGACAAGCAAATGTGTGTCATTGAAGCCCCTGTCATAAATTGAATATGACACGTTTCCCGCGTGTCATATCTCATGTGTGACACACGTTTTTGAAATGCATTTATGACACACTTTCGATACTATTGTTTACGACACCGGTTAACGACATGCATTTATGCTTGTCATCGTATAGCTTTTAATTTTTTTTTTATTTTTTTTTTTCATAATTAATATTATTTAAATTAATGACTCAAAATATAACACCAAAACAATACATTTCATTTCTAAATTAAACATCCTGAACCAAAATATTACATATAATCCCCAAGTTAACAAATGTATCAGTTAATATTTAATATAATACATATCACTAACGAAATATAAACTGTGTCGTATACGCCGACCAATCTTCTCGAACCGCCTCGAAATCCGCCTCTGTGTATTCGTGTTTGTCTCCCCAACCTAAGTTGAAGATTAAACAAAAAAAAGTTAGGTCAAACCATGAGCCAAACCGTTAGTTATGGTGTTAGGTTATAAAAAACCGAAACCGAACCGTTGAATTTTACATAAATACACCTAAAAATCATTTAATGAATCAAAAACTTGATATGGCAATTAATTATAATCTATAATCTGCAGTAGTTTTTTTTATAAAAAAGGAGCTCAAAGGTGCAGTTAGTACGCGCACACACACCGGATATCAGAAATAAAAATCATGAACACTCCTAAACTTTGTCACATGAATCGATTGGCCAAATGAAAATTTTGCCCTTTATGTTAAAACGGGCATATGGCTCACAATAAAAAAACAATTTCCAAAGGTGACAAGAGCTAACAAAAAGTAGTACTAACAGTTGAACATTTTAACCCAGATAAAGTCAAAGGGGTTAAGAAGTAAACTATGACAAACCAATATAAACATGATAAAACAAATAAATTGCACTTACATTGTTAACAACAAGGATTTGAAATACTTCACGAACGATATGCTTCATGAAATTTAAGACGTAACAACCTCGCTTGGTACTTCCCGTATGAGTCGGACACTACAAAATTACAAACAATATAATTATAAGGCATAATTAAGGTTTTTGGTGATTTATAAATAAGAATATAATAGACTTAAAGATGTCCATAATTTATGCTTATAACATGTCAAAAATACAAAATAGATTAACTTCTCATAACTGAAAAACCAAAATTTGTGAGTCGATTTTTGTTATGATATGTTTTATAACTTAACTAGTTTTTTACCCCGGCGCGTTGCACCGGGTCGGGTTGTTTATTTTCTCGAAATCTTAGAACATGTAATGGTCTATAAAACCATATCATTGCACGTTTTTAACGTTTGAAACATAAGCTCTTAAATTCTTAAAACCCATTTCTAATTAACAAAATAACTACAAACACATAAATGGTACAACTACTACTACAAATAGAGAAAAGTAAATCTTAAGACCGATATATTTAATCTCTAAGGTTTACCTATAAAAGCAGGAAACAAAACCTTTAGCGAAGACGGCTTGAATTGAATGCCTGAAAAACAAAAACCAAAACAAACAAAACCAATTAACAAAATATCAGTATTTGACTATACACTCTTAACAAATAGCAATAACTTGAAACTAATATATTGTCTCCATTCTCCAATGCCTATTGAATACTCCTTTACCAACAAATGGGGGGGGGGCGGTTTCTTTAAAATATTCATACTCTATCCATGGGTAAAGAGTGTCCAAAAAAATTTCCACCAGTAGACAGAAGTAGCAATACGTGTAAATGAGAAGTTTTACTGTAAATGGTTCAGCTCTCCATTGCTGTTGTCTACTGACCATAAGGAAGAATAACAAACATTAATTGCCAATAAAGTTAGACAACGCATGACCATTAGTCTATTCTTCTTGTCAAGCGAGCATAAACCTCTAATAATGATCTAATTATTTATAAAGGAAAACTAAAATTCCATAAAACTAACCATGGATTATTATTGTTATTAGTCTGGAGTTGCAGCACCTTGGTTGACTTCAGCAAATCTCATCCCCGCCTACATCGAATGCTTCAAAAACTGCTCCGCACATCTCTTCCACATGCTTCTTCTAGCTTATCCAATGTTTTGTGCCCGAATGTCCATACAATCCGTAAAGCATCTCTCCACAAATGTGTTATACATCCTTAGACTGCAATGGTGATCAACACCAAATTAACATATCAGAAAATCATCATAACATAAATACATAATAACATATCAAAAGTTCAGAACTCACTTAACCGCAACCTATTGGTTCCGGTTAACCAAAAGTGCTATGGTTACGGTTTTGGTCCAAAACCAACACACACACACACACACACACACCCCTTGACATCATGTCACGGCTAGAAGTAGATCACAACTTTGGTTGTGTCTATGTTATATGTGATGTATGCATTGAAGCAGTACCTATGATATAATGAGTGAGGTTCACGGTTAACCTCATGTTACGGCTTGACATCAGTGATGGAGTAGATGGCATTTGAGAATTAGGATGTTGTCGTTTACGTTGTGACATGCTTAGAGGATCAGTTGGAGCAACGATCTGGCCGTGGCGTTCCTTCATAATCGAACAAAGAAATCAGAAGCAAGCTAAAACAAATGTTGAGACCGCACGAAAACCAACAACAACACACAAAAAAGGGCCACTGCCGTAACCAACCACCATCGACACCGTCTTCCATAGGACATTCGCGGTAAACGATGACCATCAACCACTGTAACCATCAACACTGTCTGTCAACACCACATCACCGCCACCAAGAGTCCGGAAATCGAACCCGGCAACAGTGATGAAGACAATGAAGACGGATGGTGGTGTGAAAACGGTGGTGAAGCATCAACGCGGTGGTGGAAAGAGGATAACGTTTCAGTATTCAACATTTAGAAAACAAAAAAAAAATTGTTACAGAAATAACTTAACACTCTATTATTAAACCCTAGCCAATTAATAGTAGAATAAGGTAAAATTAAAAACATATACCTCAAAGAAGATGAAATCCTTCAAAATTTACTTCAATAGACTCAAAATATTGCTTCAGTTCTTCAAAAATTCCGACGTTCGTGGTGGTGACGCATTCGTGGTAGGTGTCGTGGAAGAATGTCGTGGTGGTGATGGCGTCCGTGGTGGGAGAATGTCGTGGTGGTAATGGCGTTCGACGACGTTCGTGGTGGTGACGGATTACATGGCCGGTGGGTGGTGTTTAAAGATGAACTGCCGTGATGTTAGTTTGAGAGAAGAGAGAAAGCACAACTGGTGGGTTTTGATGTTTATTAGGTAAAAATGGGTCTTGGATATTTGACACACATATATGACACTCATACTCATTTTTGCAATTTATCACACCTGGTTAATAACACACAAAAATGAGTGTCATAAATCATCTAATATTCAAAAATTACGACAGTGTTTTATTGACTCGCACAATTGCACGTCATAAATCTACGCGTGTCATTGTGCGCATGTCATAGAAGCCCTTTTTTCTAGTAGTGCCGCTGTGTAATAGTTAGGTCAGGAATGTGTAAACCGAAAAACTATGATACGAACACACACGCACACATAACAAAGGGTAGAAAAAATCATGGGGGGTACGTAGTTGGTGTTTTTTATGAGATTATCTAAGCCCCATAACATTCTATAAGTAAGATTAAAGGCGATGTGAGTTTGCCATGACAATAAAAAGTAGTCACAACTAACACTTTCCTGTCAACATTTATAGCTATCTTCCTAGTTCTTAAGAGACTTGAATCAATGCATAATATATTTTCATCTAGCATATGAAAATTAAAAGAGAACCTGTATGTGCTTCCTTTCCGAGAAATGGATATGACATGTGGGACAGTTTTATATTTGTAATTCCATTTAGATGGATCAAGGGACCAACAAATAATTATAATACAAAAAGTTCAATTTTATCATACATTAATGTGACTTACTTCCTTTCAAACGATTCCTGCAACATTAATGAGCCGTCCTTTCATCTTTCTATTTAATTAGAGATGATCGGACGTCAACATGGGTAAGATGTATGGCTTTCAAATCATATGATAATACCATTGCCATCCTATATGAGTAGGGTGCATGACTTCATTTCATTACAAATGTTTGTCACATAAAATTGATTCGTTTTTTGTATTTATTATACTTGGAGAACTGAAAAAAAACAAAAACTTCTAGCGTAATTGTGAGTATGTGTTGTCAAATGATTTTGTGGATACATGAGGATAGAGCGAATTAAGTTGACAGTGCATGATTAAAAGGTGTATGAATAGTATCCATGAGTGTCTTTCTCCTTTTATATATTAATGTATTCTATAAACCAATTATACATATAATATTATCTTAAATTGTCATGTATGTACTCAATAATTCATGCAACTCTTTCCATTTCCTTACCCAACTTCTTTAATTTTGAATTTAATTTTGATTGTAACAGATTTAAAATATCTGAAACTTGTATTTTAAAAATATAATATTTGATTACTTTAATTTTATTGTGTGATGCAACTATATAGAGTTTAAATAAAAAAAATAGTAAAATAACAAGACATGTGTATTAAAGAAGCATGTTTTTGTCTAAGTTCTTTCTTTTCTAAATGCTTGTCTAATTATAGTCATAATTCATAAAGAAACATGCTAACATTTGTAAGTATTAATAGGGATATCGGATTTTAATAATTTAATTTTTGGTTTTTTAACGGTCATTAATTCTAACTGAGAAATTTCCTATGTTAATCTCAACTTTGTTTATATTGGCCTTCGTCGAGTATTTTTCTAAAGGAGGCTAACCCCGTTAATTTTTGGGCAAAATATGTAACTTTTTCAAGTTAATGGGGTAAACAACTTTTGTTTATTATAAGCCAAGTTTATTTTTCTTCTCCAACTAATGGTGTAAATGAGCCGAGTCGAGACAAGCTCAACAAGGCTCTAGCTCAGCTCGTTTGATTTAAACAGAGCTTGAGCTCGAGCTCGGCTCGTTTTCATCTTTATTTCTAAAACTCGAGCTCATGAGTGATTTTTAAGCTCGAGATCAACTCGTTTACTATTTATTAATCAATTTTTATGTGTTTATAATTATTTTCATATATTTTATTAATTATAACATTATATAATATGCGTTAGTTATTTATTTTTGCATTACTACATATATTAACTAATAATAAGAATAATATAAATTTTCAAGCTCTCCCATCATAAACCTATAATATGTAAGGTGGCGGCGGCGGGTGGCAGGGACAACGGTGGTTCGCAACGGTGGTGTGTTTTAAGTTTAATTACCTTTTTCATTTGTTCCTCTCAAGAGATGGCATTTGTTGCCCTAAAACTAACTAGGTTAGTCTATGTTAGGAAAAGGCTCGGTGATGGCCAATAGGGTGAAAGTTAAGATTAACCTTAAGAAATTTTTAAGTTAAGATTAATAACAGCCAATAGACCAAAGTTTGGATTATAAAAATTTAATATTCTGTAATATTAATGTAATAACAGTTTTAAAAACATTTAGAAATTATGTGTTTGATATATTAACTTGATCATCCATAGTAGAAAGTCAATGTTACAGTCATGGATGCAGAGGCAGAAGGCTCGCCGTCGTGGCATAAGTCCTTGAATGAGTTTAGAGTTACTGTTTGTGAGTAGTAACTTCTAAAACTCTAAAATATTGGACCTTTTAATTCTTATTATTTTCTTCTTTTTTTAATAAATATGATGTTTTATTTAAATTATATTTATAAAATTTAAGTTATATATATTTAATATTTTGATAAGGTTTAAGGACTTCGTATAAAATAAATATTTATTCATACACTAATATTAGGGTTGTTGGGTAATTGACACAGCCAAAATACAATTACAGTTTGATTACAGCCGGCAATCAATTTTGACTTGTTAGATAAATGAGTTAAATATATTGTGTTTGGGTTA
Organism: Bidens hawaiensis; assembly: GCF_021521415.1. NCBI lineage: Eukaryota > Viridiplantae > Streptophyta > Magnoliopsida > Asterales > Asteraceae > Bidens > Bidens hawaiensis. The sequence goes on along the minus strand of NW_027504205.1, from coordinate 1,237 downwards.
CACAATTTTAAATGTGTAGGATTAGTATTGATATTTTTAACAAGGAAGTTTACACTAAAATAAAATTTTAAATTAACATAAAAAGACATGTTATTTTTTTCTTGGTTAATAAATTAAAGTAATAAATAAACAAAAATAAATAAATAAATCATGTTCCTCTATTTTTGAATGAAATTGAATTGGAAATAAAACTTCATAAAAAATAAAATAGTATATGATGTGAAAAACCTATAATATAAATGAATATAAATTGATACAAGAGAAACATGCAAATTGAACCAAACTAAAAAGAAGTCCTAGTAACTAGTGGGCTCCAATGGTCAGGAACATGATGGATGACCCGGATGTTCCGGGTTCGAGTTCTGACTCCGACCGGATTTTTCCAGAGCAAAAAAACTTGTCGTGCCTTCGGGCGGGGTGAACCAACTGGGTTTTACCGGGAACAGCTAAGCCAAACTCCGATGTCGGCGTGGATCCCGATTATGTCAACATAGTCTGGCCCGAGTGGGGTGGTGGGGCTCCTCCTCCTGTTGGACCGAGGAGTGTGATATATCTTAACTGTGAAAATCACCGTTAAAAAAAAGAAAAAAAAAGTCCTAGTTATTTTGAATGAAACGATCGAAGACAAATAGCAGTACTAAATAAAAAAAGAAAATTGGATTTTAATAATCCCAACTTAGTGCAATTGGCTGATAATAATCTCAACTTTATAAATAGCTGTCACTGGTCCCAACTTTCACACTATTTGTTTTCATTAGACCTCCGTTAAAAAAATTTAACGACGTTAAGTTTTTTTCAAATTTTAGATTGATATTTTAGGGCTTTTGATCAGAATGAGAATATGAATTGACTTATGTAAAACTTAACTCGAAATGGCGCTTTAAACAGTTTAATTTTTGTTAATTAAAAGTTTAAACATCGGAATTGAAGCATCATTTAGTCATTTAGACCCACCGTTTGATGGTAAGTTTTACATCATCGACTCGTATCCTCATTCCAAACAAAAGCCCTAAAATATCAGTTTGAAATTTGGAAAAAACTTAACGTCGTTAAGTTTTTTTTAATGGAGGTCCAATGAAAACAAATAGTATGAAAGTTGGGATCAGTGACAGCTATTTTTAAAGTTTGGATTATTATCGGCCAACTGCATTAAGTTGGGATTATTAAAATCCAATTTTCCAATAAAAAAGGAACAGTAACACTTTCATAATAAAACAATCAAAGCAAACTATGGTTC
>NW_027504204.1:17500-20000 GCF_021521415.1 Bidens hawaiensis | reverse complement strand
TGCCTTGGCCTGGCCATGGGCGTGCCTTGGCATGCCTTTGGCTTGCCCATGGGCGCCTTGGTATGCCTTGAACGTGCCTTTGGCCTGCCTTGGCATGCCTTTGGCTTGCCTTGGCCTAGCCATGTGCGTGCCGGGGCATGCCTTGGCCGAGCCTTGCATGCCCAAGACGTGCCTTTGGCTTGCCTTGGCATGCCTTTGGCTTGCCTTGGCCGTGCCTAGGCATGCCTTTGGCTTGCCCATGGGCGCATTGGCATGCCTTGGCCGTGCCTTTTGCTTGCCCATGGGCGCCTTGGCATGCCTTGGCCTGGCCATGGGCGTGCCTAGGCATGCCTTTGGCTTGTCTTGGCCGAGCTTTGGCATGCCTTGGACGTGCCTTGGCCTGGCCATGGGCGCCTTGGCATGCCGTTGGCTTGCCCATGGGCGTGCCTTGGCATGCCTTTGGCTTGCCCATGGGCGCCTTGGCATGCCTTGGGCTGGCCATGGGCGTGCCTTGGCAAGCCTTGGCCTGACCATGGGCGTGCCTTGGCATGCCCTAGACGTGCCTTTGGCTTGCCTTGGCCGTGCCTTTGGCTTGCTTTGGCCGTGCCTAGGCATGCCTTTGGCTTGCCCATGGGCGCCTTGGCATGCCTTGGCCTGGCCATGGGCGTGCAACTTTGGGGCAGTATACTCGGGTCGTTGTGCAAGAAACCAAGTCGTTGGGCAAGCTTCGTATGCAACATGGGGGAGGGGCTTTGGTTTCTCGTACGTTGAACCTCCATATTTTAGCTTGGTAGCCAACTTTGCCCAGGCATGGGCGCTCAACACCCACCCCTTCCCTATATATGCATTCTGAACAATTAGCATAGTGACAGGAACAGATATTAAATTTTTGAGGAATCATAATTTTTGAAAACCCTACCAAACGAGGTCGGATTGACACGAAATTTGGCGTGGGGCATCGGGACATTGAAATATGAGTTTCCCAAAAAAAAAATTTTGGTTTTCGGGTCGGGACGGGCCGCTTGGTGGGCCCGGTTGGTCCGTAAGGCCTTTGGTGGGGGCAAGGTGTCCAAACGGGGTTGGATCGACACGAGGCTCTGTGAGGGTACTCGTGACCATGAGATATGACTGTCCAAGAGAAATGAACCCCCTTTCGTGTCGTGAAGGGCCCGCGGGCCGGGCTTGGTGGGCCCGTGGGCCTGTTTTGGGCAACTCCGCTTTAATGACACGAGGCGTTGCGTCCGGGACATGAGAGGAAACTTTATGAGCGGTTTATGGGGTCGGGGTTGGTAACCTCATGTTTTCGGGTCAACACGTTGACCGTGTCGTGCTCGGGCCCTCGACGTCACCACAAGTTTCACGAAAATGGGACTTGTAGCGGGGAAGCATTATCATGGGTATAGGTGGTGTGTTATGGAATCGTTAGTCGGTCACGATCGTTAGTCAGTCATGTGTTTAAAACGTAGATCCGTGTCGTGCTCGGACCCGAATGCGGACCGGGCTCGCTCGACATCAACGTTCCAGGTTTTTTTACAGAATGGGTCGACGTTAACGGGTATGGAATTATGACATCATGTCTTCGGGTTAACCCGAAGCCGATGGACCGTAACAGGTTTGTCGAACAGCGTGCTAACCTTACCGGGCAGCGGGCCAGGTTTGCCGGGCAACGTGGATACTTTACCGGGCAACGCCGACATTTTATCGGGTAACGTGCTAACCTTACCGGGCAACGTGCCCAGGTTACCGGCAACGTGCCGTGCATTTATCGGGTAACGTGCCAGGTTTACCGGCCAGCTTTGGTTTTGCAAGTCATTGTGGCCAGGTTATCGGGCGACGTGACTTGCGAACATGAGAGGAAACTTTATGACCAGCTTATCGGGTAAAGTGCCAGGATTACAGGCCAGTTTGCTAAATGTCATGTGGTGATTGTATAAAACAATATAATCATGGTGGATATACACATTCATAGCATTGCAGCTACTTGTGCCTCGTATCCACAGAACTTCACAGTTAAGCGTGCTTCGTCTAGAGTAGTACTAGGATGGGTGACCCCACTGGGAAGTCTTGATTCTTTTATTTTTTTACCTTTTGGGAAATGTATAAATGAATAAGCTAATGCTTCTATTTCGGTTGCGATCATACCAGCACTAATGCACCGGATCCCATCAGAACTCCGCAGTTAAGCGTGCTTGGGCGAGAGTAGTACTAGGATGGGTGACCCCCTGGGAAGTCCTCGTGTTGCAACCCTTTTTTTTGATACTTTTATGTTTTTGTGCATGACTTGGTGCCATGTTTGGGTTGAGTTGTTTTGTGCATTTCCAACTTTCTCGCAAAAGTTCAAGACACGTGCCATTTCAACTTGGTGCCGCGCCAACACTTGTATGATTTACATACGGCCAGCCTCGGGCTCGTAGTTGGACTGTATGAGTTTAAGCTTGGTGCCGCGCCAACACTGACAACACTCGTACGAATTTCATGTGTGTAATATATATACAGCCTCTTTGCCTTATTAGGTTCAGGG
>NW_027504203.1:0-25161 GCF_021521415.1 Bidens hawaiensis | reverse complement strand
ATCCTTTATTGCTTAACAGGATTAAAGCTACATGGAAAACTGATGAAAAGTTAAACTCTATTTTGGTGAATATTGAACATGGGCAGGCATATCCGCATGTTACATGGGATGGTCATTTGCTTAAAAAGAAAGGCAGGTTATGGATTGGTGATAACAAGCAATTAAAACAAGACATTCTTTATCTTTTCCATTCATCTCCTGTTGGAGGCCATTCAGGTTACATTCCAACTTTAAAAAAATTTAAGCTTTTTGTTATTGGAAAGGGTGTTCTAAGCAAGTTTATGCCTTTGTAAAAGAATGCTCATCTTGCCAACAAGCTAAATATGAGCCTGTAGCTTCACCAGGGTTACTACAACCTTTACCTGTTCCTAGTCATATCTTCACTGATTTGTCAACGGATTTTGTTTCTGGGTTGCCTAAGGTATAAGGAAAAGATGTGATATTGGTCATTGTCGATAGGTTATCTAAATATGCACAGTTTATTCCCCTTTCTCATCCTTATAATGCTGCACAAGTTGCTCAACTTTTCCTTGATAATATTTTCAAGCTACATGGTTGTCCTATGACCATTGTTTCTGATCAGGATCCTATTTTCTTAAGTCAATTTTGGAAATACTTTATGAAGTTACAAGGTGTCCAATTTGCACATTCCACTGCCTATCATTCTCAAAGTGATGGTCAGACAGAAGTTGTAAATCGATGTTTGGAGACTTATTTGAGATGCATGACTATGCAGAATCCTCACAATTGGTTGAAGTGGTTAAGTCTAGCTGAATGGTGGTACAATACCACTTATCATTCCTCTCTTAAGTGCAGCCCATTTGAAGCTTTGTATGGTTTTTCCACCACCAATTCATCTTCCTTATATTCCCAACGACACGAATGTGGAAGCAGTTGAAGCATTACATAGAGATGGAGAGGTTATGATTGCTAGTCTCAAACAAAATTTGATCCAAGCTCGCAATCGAATGAAACAAACAGCTGTTTGAAGAGAACTAAAAGACTGTTTGAAGTGGGGTGATTGGGTTTATCTTAAGTTACAGCCCTTTGTTCAATCCACTATGCGTGTTAGAAAGTATTTTAAGTTGGGCCTAAAGTATTATGGCCCCTTAAGTTGGAAAAGTGGCGTATAGGTTGGATTTACCGGATGATTCACAAATACATCCGGTATTTCATGTATCTCTTCTCAAGCGTGCACATGGTACGAGTGCTCCTCTAATTCCCTTACCAGCACTTCCTCGTTTTACTTTGCAACCTCGAGCAATAATTGACCGTCGTGTAGTTAAAAGAGACAATACTGTTGTTACTCGGGTTTTGGTACATTGGGATGGCTTGTCAATCACTGAAGCAACTTGGGAGTTCTTGGATGATTTTAACACTCGTTTTCCTCATTTCCATTCTTGAGGACAAGAATGTTATTTGGGAGGGAAGATTTGTTAGATATGTTCTAATAAGTCTAAGGACTGGAATTGCAATACTTGATAGTTAGAGGTTTAAAGATGTAAAATGTTGTAGCTGTTCGTTTGAGTTAGTTAGTTTGGGTTAGTTGAGTCGTTGTATAACTACCCTAATTGAAGGTAATATGATCAGCTATTGATTGTGATAATTCTCCCTCTCGTTGATTCTTCTATCTCGATTCATGGCTAACAAAAGATAAATCTTTGATTTTAAACATACCTTAAAGATTTGGATAAACTAGATCTTGAATGGACAAAAAGATGAAACGTGTGCACAGAGGGTTGGTGTGTGTATGGGTGTGTGTGATGATGATTGGAGAATGATGGTGAAATGATGAGGATAATGATGATTTAGGGTTTTAGAGGTTTAAATAGGCAAGCCCAAAGATTTTTAGGCCCATAATCACTTTCAAGCCCAATTTACCTCCCTAACCTTATCCATTCTCTTCATAATATTTAATTAGATTAAATATGTAGCGCGGCATTTAATCAAATGAAAACTTATTTCATTTATTTAATCATTCGTAAAATAAGGACGTTACAAGCAGATATTACAAGGATGAGATCGGTACTGTATCGGTACCGATACCAAAAATACTGATACTGAATTTGAGAAAAAATAGATACCAAATACCGTACCGAATATATCGGTTTAGTATCGGTACCGTACCGGTATTTCGGTAATTTACCACTTCAACACCGCTTTAGGGCTTTTTTTATCTTTTTTTTAAACATTTAACTGGTCCAACTAGCATTTTCATTAGGCGTAACTTCAAACTATATCATTGATTATCATTAACTTTGACATGTTATGAAGAAAAAATTTCACGTAGTAAGAAAACTTTTACAAAACTCTTACAAAACCATAAACAAACCAAGTTGACAAAATCAAAAGTTCAAAACAAAACTAAACTCGCATAATGTCGTGAAGTTACAAAACCATGACAAAACAAAGTTTTGCCATGTTGTGATAGTCTATCTCAACAAAAAAAAAGTCTCCCAAACCAATAACAAAGTATACGAAGTCACAAAAATGATTTGGATAGAATAAAAACAAAACAAAACAAAACTGTTTCTCAATTACTCCTTGCTAGTGGCTATGCATTATTCCTTTTCCTTTCTCGTTTTGTTTGTTTATCGCATCCTCAATCTCTGAAATAAAAAAGTAAATAATATTAATACATATTATTAAACAACCAAATAACCAAGAAACAAGAATTGTTATACCTATGGCAATATCATCATCATTTAAGATATCGTCTATGTCATCCACGATTGACTTTTTCGATTTTTTAACCCAATCTTGAGTGCAAATCAAGGCTTCAACAATGTTAGTTGTTAACCTTGTTCTATACGCGTCTAGTACGACTCGGATGCGACAGTGGAAATTTGAATTGCCAATATATCTAACAAAGATACAAAGTTAAAAACATAAATAATGTAACAAAAAAGTTTAAAAAACCTAAAATATATGAAAATATTTTACCTTCAGCTATCCGAGACACGATCGGAAATCTGATTGCATTTTGTTTCCACCATGTAAGTATGTCAAACCACTTAGTAAAGTTAGCTCTCGGCTCTTGTAAGTACCTCTTTAAATCAGTTTCTATTGCAACCGAGTTGGTTTCTTCCACGTTTAAAAATTCAGCAAAAAAATCATTTTCACAGTCACATTCCACAACATCTTCATTGCATGCTTCTTGAGATCCGGAACCATATTCAACCTTATAATCTTTGTATGTTTTAAACAATCCATGTAGCCTATTCTCAACATCTAACACCATATCTGACGCCCTCTTTTTAATGTCATCTTCAGGTATTGGATTTTCCTTGGTTATCTCATATATAATCAGCTTTTTAAAACAATGTTCTAGGAAATATGATTTCATGTTAGGATCCAAGATAAGAGCAAATACATGAAGTCATTAAGCTTATTATAGTTTCCCCAATACTTATCATACTTCTTTCGCATCAAACCCAGCATTGAACAAAACTATAGGTCGACACCCCACTCATGTAGATGCTTGTCTACATCTAGAATTTCTCTATAAAAAGGTGAGCTAGTGGCTTTGAAGATGCTGAAACAATTTCCGCTTTTATTTTGAATTTTCCTAGGAACTCAACCAATAGTTTGCACTGTTTAAATCGGTTTGTTCAGGCATTCTTTCTAAATCGGTTTGTTCAGGCACTGTTCAAAATCGGTTTGTTCAGGCAGTGTTCAAAATCGGTTTATTCAGGCATTCCCCAACCGATGTGGGATGTCACATTCCTTTTACAACTTTTTTCGACATTTACCGAATGCAAGTCATTATCAAGTTTGACACGTGGAGTCTCATCAATAAACGCGGAGTCTCCCTACACAAACAAATATAAAGACATTAAGAATTATTACTTAAGAATGAATAAATAAAATAATTAGAAAGTAAAATATTAACTTTGGTGAAATTATCATATACTTACGAAAAGTATATTGATTTGGTGTAATATTTCTATTTTATTTTAAAATATCTACTTACAACACAGAATTGGCATCAAATCTTTATAATAACTTAAAAAAAAAGAAATTTAACTTATGGGTATTTCCAGAAAATAAAAAAACTCTAAACTTACTGTTCCAAACTAAAAAAACAACCCATAATCTCACTGTTTAAATTCATCCTAATTTAAAATTAAATAATTCAAATAATCATACAAACTTGCTTCACTTAAATCATTCTTTTGTAATGATGATGAAGATGCCGTACTACGCTATATGAGATGCAACTATAAATATATTGCATTTTAATTATGCATAACTAATGACGTATCATGTATTTTTTTTGGTTATATAGCATTATGATATGCTGTGTGATTGTCTTTTTTTATATGAGCCGGCCTGACTTAACCCGACTTAAACGACCAAAGCGGATCGAAAAAGAAATTATATACCGATTTGACCCGACCCGTACAACCGAACTGGACCGAAGAAAAATTTATATAGCGATAAGCAACTGAGTGCTGACCCAAAGTTTTCCGACCCCTGCAAGAAAATTTTCTGGATCCGCAACTGCTCTGTATAGAATAACTTGACCCTATATATAATTCTCCAGTTAAGTTAATTGACCATTGTCTTAAAAAATAAACATTTTCAAAGTAAACCTATCGGTGAGAAATATGTATGTTATAAGAGCATTCTTATCCAGTTCCCTATCCCTATATCTATATATATCATATAATTATACTAAAAACACTATATTTCTCTTTCCTGTTTAATTAAATAATATTTTTTTATACCTTTTTCATTACAGTTTTCTCTCTCCATCTTATAATTTACAAAAAAATCATTACTTTTTCCTTAAATTTACAAATAATCATTACCTTTTTTCTCTCCACCCTATAATTTATACTCACAACCCCATCCTATAATTTACAAAACCTATTTACATAATTTTAGGAGATGGGTTGAGAATGCTCTAAAAGTAAGGTAAAAACATGAACAATCTCTAAAAGGCAAGCAGCTCAAACACAACAAAATAATATCATCCATCATCTGTTGATTTGTTTCTCCCACCTTTACATCTGGGCCCATACTCTCTTAACTCTATACCTTTTGTTTAAACTCAAAACCAACAACACACACACACTCTTTCACAATAATAAAACTCAATACAGTAGTAACAAACTTCAAAATCTCTCTCACATATATACTTCCATGTATTAGAAGCTAAACCCGATTCGATGGCTTCCTATCGAAACGGTAACGGTAGTAGCAGAGGTCCAGCCAACAAAGTAGTAGATCGTGCCAATCTTAGACCCTCTAATTCCTCCTTCAAATCCAAGACCAACTCTAACTCTAATGTTCGCCGGAGTGGCTCCGGTGCTGGACTTAGTGATGATTCAGGTGACTTTTTTTTTTTTCCTGATCTGAACCCGTTTTGGGTACCCAAGAGAAGAATCAAAAATGGGTTCTTCTTTTTTTTATAAAATTTTATTTTTTAATAGATTTTTTGCACAATTAAGCATAAATTACTAGGCTTTCTTTTTGCCCATTTTCACTAGTTAATGTTTTGAAAAATGATTTTTTGCCCATTACTAATTACACATAAATTACTAGTTAGGTTTTTTTTGCTCCTGCTCCTAATGTAAATGCTGATTTCAGTTATTTAGATTAGTGGTTTCTTTTTAATTGTTTTTTTTATATATATAATAATTTATGATGATATATTTTAGGACATTGGACTGGTTTGACTAGATTATGGTGTAGGTAGGACTAATAAAGTGTTATTCTAATTGCATGGTACAATTAAAGATCTTTTGTTTTTGTAAATGCTGAAATCTGAATGCTCATCTAGATTATTTAGATTTGTTTTATCATCAAAACCAAAAAAACCAGACCGAATTATCAACCGTTGGTTAGTAAAAACCGACATATTGGTTTTGGTTTGGTTTTGTGTTTTGTGAAAACCGAACCGAAATGTTTTATAAACTTGGATGTTTGTTTTATTAGTAAAGTGTTATCTTAATGGCATGATACCATTAGAGATCTTAGGACTGTTTTTGCACATGGATTGGGGGGCCAGGGTTATTGATTGCTGGTGTTGTAATAGATGAATCATGTATGTATACAGATTATGCTTAATAACGAGGAATATTAGGGTTTGAGCATTTAAAACGAAAATGTTTTAAGTGTTGTATGCTTGCTACATGATTATCCCAAAATGCAGGTTATAGAACCGTAGGATGCTTATTATACTCGCAACTATTTGTTGTATGTACATGTTGGCATTGAATATGGTTACAGTATGCGCAGTATTCTCACTGTACTAGCGTACTCTTATCCTAATCTTTTTAATAATTTCAAGTTGGCTAATCATCGGATGCCTGAATGCCACACCTGCACATGTAGCCTAGTACCTAGTTTCTCATAAAGAACATTTAGTGCAATCCTGTTTGTTGGTTTAGATGCTAAAGATGATTTTTTAAGTGCTGATTTTGGTGCCGCAACCGAGAGTTTGTAGTTCATAGCTGCATTTTGTTTTCTCCACTAAACATCAGCAAATCTTTTATTACAACCTACTTAGAGTAGGCTGGCTAAATCACCAACAACAAAATTACAGAGTTTAAAACTAATATCTTGAGTTGGTGTTGCAGTTTCTGGTCGCGTTCGAGTTGCTGTCAGATTGAGACCCCAAAATGCTGAGGAGATGGTGGCAGATGCTGATTTTGCTGATTGTGTGGAGTTGCAACCAGAGGTGTGAAAATGGAATTATGGTTTTTCAATTAGATTGTAGTTATTCATGTGATTACTCATGGTGACAGGTTTTTTTTTTAACTCTGTTTCAGTTTAAACGGTTGAAACTTCGAAAGAACAATTGGGATTCGGACACTTATGAATTCGATGAAGTGCTAACCGAATCTGCATCACAGAAGCGTGTTTATGAAGTTGTTGCAAAACCTGTAGTGGAGGTTGGTAGTATGATACTTTGAAGATTTTTCTACTTCTATTATTTTCTATCACGCAGCCTTTGTATGTTAAAACTTAAACCTCTTGTAACTTGTAAGCTGCAACTAAAATGATTTTGCATTTTTCAGAGTGTTCTAGATGGTTACAACGGGACGGTGATGGCTTATGGTCAAACTGGCACGGGGAAGACTTTTACTCTAGGACGCTTGGGTGATGAAGACACATCAGCACGTGGAATCATGGTCGTGCAATGGAGGATATACTTGCTAACATATCTCGGGATTTTGATTCTGTCATGATCTCATACTTGCAGGTATCTCTGTCTTTACACATATACTTGCTAACATATCTCGGGATTCTGATTCTGTCATGATTCTGCGGTTCTAATTTAGATAAAATTATTTTCTGAGTCATCTGCAGCTTTACATGGAGACAATCCAAGATCTCTTAAATCCAATAAACGATAACATTTCAATTGTTGAAGATCCAAAAACTGGTGACGTGTCTGTACCAGCTGCAACTCTGGTAGAGATACGAACGCACCATGATTTTATGGAGTTATTACGGTTGGGAGAAGCTCATAGAGTTGCTGCTAACACAAAACTGAATACCGAGTCTTCTCGTAGTCATGCTATTTTAATGGTAGTTAATAGTTTCATATTTGTAGCAGTTGCATGCGTTAATAATTATATAAAACTTGAGAAAATATTGTTAAAACTACTTTAGGTGCACGTCAAGAGGTCTGTTACTGATATGGAATCCGAGATCACAAGTGAAAGTTACCATTCGCTTCACATGAGCAAAAGCTCTAAGCCACCTGTTATTCGAAAAGGCAAATTAGTTGTTGTGGATCTTGCAGGCTCTGAGCGTGTTCACAAGTCAGGTGCGTGGTTATAATTTGCAATAATATTTTGTTAAGTAGGAGGCCTTTAATGTTATATAGTTACAACTTTTACTTTCAGGAAGCGAGGGACACACGCTAGAGGAAGCCAAATCTATAAATCTTTCGTTAAGTGCATTAGGAAAGTGCATAAATGCTCTTGCGGAGGATAGCCCTCATGTACCCGTTAGAGATTCCAAGTTGACGAGGCTGCTTAAAGATTCATTTGGAGGTCAGTTCTTTAGAATGTTATCAGTTTTTTCAATTTATTTTTTTACACTAGGATAGATCCCGTGTACTACACAGGGCGGTAATAAAACAAAAACAACAAAATAAATATAATATCATAAATAATTACAAACATTTTCAATTCATATCATAAAATTACATATAGATACGTTGTACATAAATTACATAATTACCGATCGCATATTATTGGTCATACTTCAATTTATGCTGCAAGTTTACGACAAAAAATGCCGCTTTCCCATATTATCAATTTGTAGGAAGATGGAAGTTAACCTTCTCCAAAAGTAGCTTTGGATGATTCTCCTCTTCCATTTGACGGTCACCGAATGAATTAGAAAGCAAAAAAGGTGTAGCTAAGCTAAGCATGTTTGTATGAGATTTACCACATCCACACAAAATGTAAACAAATTTACGCAATACATACCTCTGCTGCAAGAGACATGTTTACATCAATGCCCATTGAAGCAGAGTGCTTTTGTTAAGCTTCAAACCAGCCATTCTACCATCCTCATCTTTTAACATCTATAAACATCAAAACTGTGACAATTCATAAACATAGGTTTATACATAAACATACAGTAAGATACTTACGCGATCGAGCAATGGTGTAGTAGAGCACACATAGTTTATGAGGAAATATGTTTTGTAACTTTAAAAGGTTCAATTTTTAATTTGCAGTTAAAGCTGGCTTCAATGACTTCAATTTTTTGTAAATTAAATTTAGAGTTAAAAGCTGTTTGAATGAGACAGTTTCCATTTTCTTAATTAATGGAGACTTAATAAATGATAGCTGCATAATGTTTTATTACGTTATATTATCTTAATTAGAAAGCAGTTGTTGCAATTATATTTTTTAAATAATCAATTAGGAAATAAATTTTGCAGTACTAAACCAATGCTAAACATATATGAGTAAGGGTATCATGTGAGTGACTGGTTTTTAGTAGAGTGTGCGCATAAAAAGAGATTTAATTCTTTATGTTATGCGAAATGTACATTACAAAGGCAGATAATAAAATATACTTACAATATGTAGAGATTCTTGTCATACATAAATTTGTAATTCTTCATTTAACGAAGTGATCTAACGTTTTGTTTTAAGTCATCTGCAGATTGAATTATTAAATCTGCCAAAATTCTTGTGAGAACCTTTTAACAAATAAATTGGAATCCATATTTAAGAGGCAAACAAAGTAAACGGGATTAATAATGTGAAATTTCTATTGTTCAATGTCTGATCAATCTCCATGTTATCAACATTTTCATTATCATATTAGATTTTAGAAGCACACATTTATATGTAGATGTTATGTTAATTACATATGGAGAACCCAAAGGTTTAATTTTTTAATTTTGAGTTAAATGACACATGGCAATTTGAGGGATTAGTAAGTTGCTACATATGATTGAAAGGAGCCAGAGAAGGACATGTGGCATTAGATAGTTTTCTTTTAATATATACGTAAGATGTTTATCTTATATTCAAGCATCTGTGTTTGCAGGTACTGCAAGAACATCATTAATTGTAACTGTTGGCCCGTCTCCACGGCATCGTGCAGAAACTGCGAGTACGATATTATTTGGACAAAGGGTGAGCAACCTACCTTTTGAAAGCTGTCAAATTACGAAAACTAACAAACAATGTTTTCTGTTTTACGGTCACTGTTTTCTGCATAAAGTTGACCGTTTGCTGAAACATTGACTAGAATCCACATAGTAAAATCATAAAGCACGAGGTCTCAATTGTTTAAATAGTTATTTTTGTTACATTTAATCTATTACAGGCTATGAAGGTAGAGAACATGTTGAAAATCAAGGAGGAATTTGATTACAAAAGTTTGTGTAAAAGGCTTGAGACACAAATTGACAAACTAATTGCAGAAAATGAAAGACAGCAGAAAGCATTTGAGGATGAAATTGAAAGGACAGCGATAGAAGCACAACAACGCATATCCGAGGCTGAAATTAATTATAAAGAAGCTTTAGAGGTTAGCTTGCAGATTTGTGTTCGCAATTTAACTTTTTTCATTTCAATACATACAATATAGTTGTCATTCTAGCAAACTGCATGAAATAGAAACAAAGTTTATACGTTTTTCAAAAGTGAAACTAAGTTACATTTTATTATTGGTTGTAGCAATGCATGACATGTTCACACTCAACCGGTATCAGGTCTATTTTACTGATATTTTAAAAATTGCTGATGTGGCATATTATATCTCATTTTAGCGCACATGTATATCTCACTTGGCAACTGACTTGACATTTAATAATTATTTTAAGTTGTATATAAAAAGCTACCTTATAAACTTGTAAACTTTCTTTTTTCAACATAAGCAATTGTTTCCAGGCATTTTTGCTAATCCTGTAATGTTTCGTCATAGACGGAGAAAATGAAATGCCAGATGGACTACATGGAATCAATAAAAAAGCTAGAAGAAAAGTGGATGAACAACCATTCGAAACATGGAACCAATGGCTTTACAAATGGCAATCATGGAGAGGTATCAAATTATCAATCCGGAATATTTAAGATATTAAAGAGGTTTTTAATCTCAAAGCAATGCATATCTAATGATTTCACTATCACTATAAATTCTACAACTTTTAACACATATTTTCCCGTACTTTTAATCATTAGGGTAACGATCATGCCAATGATGACGTTAGAGAATTAAAAATAAAGCTTCAGAAGAAATAAACCGTGTTATTGAATTGAATTGATATTGATATTGATTTCTGAATGATTGATTACAATAGAGAGCATTGATATATATATACCTAATCTATATTAAGTAAGTAAACTAGGGCCTGCTCTATTATGTCTAACATTCCCCCGCAAGTTGAGGGCGGGGTACGACCTGCAACTTGGACCGTAGAAGTAAGAAACGTTGAGATGGCAGTGGTTTGGTAAAGATGTCAGTGACTTGATCATGAGTGGAAATAAACTGAACCTTTAGCTTCCGTTGGGCCACTTTTTCTCTAACAAAGTGAAAATCAACCTCTACATGTTTTGTCCGAGCATGAAAGACAGGATTGGCAGAAAGGTAGGTTGCTCCAAGATTGTCACACCATAATGTAGGAGACGACTTTGGGACAATACCAAGTTCACTGAGAAGAGCCTCTAGCCATGTTAGTTCAGCAACAGTGTCAGCAAGCGCTTTGTACTCAGATTTTGTTGAAGACCGGGAGACTGTTCGCTGTTTTCTTGCATTTCAAGAGATTAAGTTCGATCCAAAATAGACTGCGAATCCCCCCGTGGATCGACAGTCGTCCGGACAACCAGCCCAGTCAGCGTCCGAGTAAGCTTTGTGACTATTCGACCATTGGAAATCAGTAAAGGCATGAAGATTTGTTGAGGAAGCATGTCGAATAAACAATCCATAATGCGATGTGCCTTTGAGATAGCGAATGATACGTTTGACCGCCGACCAATGATTGTCCGTAGGAGCATGCATATATTGGCAAACTTTGTTAACTGCATAGGTTATATCAGGCCGTGAAAGAGTGACATATTGCAGTGCTCCGACGGCTTGTCTGAATTTGGTTGGATCGGATAAGGGAGCACTATCACCAAGAGATAAAATCTGAGAACTGCTCATCGGAGAGGGTACGGGCTTGCAGTCCGCTAAGCCGGTTTTGGTGATGAGCTCCGAGATGTATTTCCGTTGAGAGAGAATAATGTTCTTCCCTTGAGGTACAATTTCAATCCCCAAAAAATAGTGCAAGGCACCCAAATCTTTAACCGCAAAGGCAGAGCTAAGCTTGCTTATTACCTCGTTGATGGCATTAGGATTATTACCTGTGACGATGATATCGTCAACATAAACAAGGAGATACACCAGCGTACCGTTGTTTTTCAAAATGAAAAGAGACGGGTCAGTTGTCGACCCATTGAACCCGATGGAGTGAAGAGTGCCAGATAGCCGATGAAACCAAGCTCTAGGTGCCTGCTTAAGCCCATATAAGGACTTATGAAGAAGACAAACGTGATTGGGTTTGTCCTTATCAACAAAGCCCGCGGGTTGGCGCATGTATACGGTCTCTTCTAAGTCTCCATGTAAGAACGCATTCTGAACGTCAAGTTGGCGTAGTGGCCACTCATTTGTCACTGCCAAGGAGAGGAGAACCCGGATGGTGGTAGCTTTTATGACGGGACTGAATGTCTCCTGGTAATCAATTCCGGGTTGTTGACGATAGCCCTTGGCAACAAGGCGAGCTTTGAATCGAGTGAATTTTCCATCTTGATCTTTCTTTAACCTGTACACCCACTTAGAGTCAATAACATTAGTATTTTGGACAGGTGGAACAAGAGACCATGTGCCATTTTTCGCTAGCGCGGTAAACTCTTCGTTCATGGCATTGCGCCACTCCGGCGACTTGTTGGCGGCGGTAAAGGAGGTAGGTTCAGAGGTGAGAGAAGAGTAACATGAGGTCTGAAAGGAAGCGGGAGAATAACGAGTTACAGGGGTGGGATTTGGCCGCAAATTGGCAGGCCGAGGGCGAGGTTGGGGAGGCTGTTGGGGCTGATTTGGGGCTGAAGGAGCAACTGAAGGGGTGTGTTGGCTTGAAGCCGAGGGTGAAGAGGGTGGGGATGGGTCATTAGGAGGTGTAGAATGGGTTGGAATTGTGGAGGGATCCGAGTAAGTAGAGTAATAAGGATCCGGGTTGGGGGTAGGTTCCGGTTTGGATTTCTGTGCACACGGGAAGAATTCCTCATCAAAACGAACGTGTCTGGCGACATAGACCCGATCAGTGGGTAAGTCAAGACAACGATAACCATGATGAACGGGGCTATAACCAAGAAAGAGACAAGGGGTAGAACGGAAGTCCATTTTGTGAGGATTGTAGGGACGGAGATAAGGAAAGCATTGACAACCAAATACGCGAAGAAACGAGTAATCGGGAGGGCGGTGAAAGATATGTTGGTAGGGAGACTTGTTGGAATTTGAACGCGAGGGCATGCGATTGATAAAAAAAACCGCCGTTTCAAAGGCAAAGTGCCAAAAACGTTCTGGTAGGTGGGATTGGGCTAGAAGGGCAAGACCCGTTTCAACCACATGGCGGTGACGGCGTTCAACCGTACCATTTTGTTCACTCGTGTGAGGGCACGAGCGACGATGAACAATTCCAAGGGACGAGAGAAGGGGGGATAAGCTTCGAAATTCAACCCCCCCCCCCCCAATCAGTTTGAACGTTCTTAATTTTTGTGTTGAATTGACGTTCTGCCATGGTAATAAATGATTGAAAAGTCTGGTATACGTCTGATTTTTGTGCCAACGGAAAGTACCACATGTATCTAGTATGGTGGTCAACACACAAAAGAAAATATCGATGACCATCAGAAGATAAAGTAGGAGCTGGTCCCCAAACATCACAATAAATCAAATCCAAAATATTATTGCTACGAAAATTAGAAACAGATAACGAAAGTTTAGACGACTTTCCCATTTGGCAGGGAGTACATAAAGAACAAAGTTTATTCAAAACAGGTAAAGAGAAAGCAGAAACAATTGATTGAAAAACACGAGCATGCGGGTGTCCAAGACGATTGTGCCAGATGGTTGACGAAGCTTTAGTAGCGGTAAAGGAGACACGTGGAATAGACTTCAGTTGTGGTAGGCTAAGCGAGTATAAACCATCTTTACTTGGACCCATGAGTTGGATATGCCGTGTAGACTCGTCCTTCACAACAAAAAAAGACGAATGAAATTCAAAGAAAACATTGTTTTCAGTACAAAATTGTTGGACGGAAAGAAGATTCTTTTTGATTTGAGGAACATGCAAGATGTTAGAAAGATTTAACGTTTTGTTTGGAGAATAGAATTTAGAAGAACCAACATGAAAGATAGGAAGAGGATTACCGTCGCCAACATGGAGTGCTTCATTACCAACGTATGGTTCAGAGTTATCCAAGCTTGTCAAATCCGGTGTAACGTGACTGTTGGACCCTGTGTCAGGAAACCATGGGGAGTGGCCGGATTGAGAAGCATTTTCCGAGAAAGAAGCATAGTTAGCCTGCGGTTGTTGTCGAGCATTGCCTGGCCCGGACTGATTTGGACATTGAGATGGAATGTGAGCAATACCGCATCTGTTACAATGTCCATAAACTGTGTTTTGGGTGGATGCCCAAGCAAATTGTTGGGTGCGATTGTTGCTTCGACCTTCGTCGCGGTTGCGAGAATAGTTTCCTCGGTTGTTGTTGTTGCGATAGTTGCCTCTTCGGTTGCCACGGTTGCCACGAGCTGCATAGAAAGCTTGCGGTTGAGGATTAGGAGAGGCCGTGGGGCTCAACTGAAGACCAAGTTGAGAGGCAATTTGTTGCAGTGATTGAAGTTGTGATGATTGAATAGCATTAGGACGAATCAGGGAGTCCGTAGTTGCTGTGAAAGCTTGTGGCACAGCAGGGGCAGATTTGGAATACATGAAATCATGATCTTTCAACAAGCCATGGAGTTCAACGAACGTTACTGGTGGTACTCGGCCAAGCAGGGAAGACTTTAATGGGTTGTATTCTGGTCGAAGACCAGATATGGCGAGCATGACCAATTCTTTATCTGGTACAGGAGCGTTGATATTGGCAAGGGCATTAGCATACTCTTGAGCACGAGTCAAATAAGCAATTGGAGTTTCATCACCTTTTTGTTCAATGCGCATGAGTTGAATCCGGAGAGAATACTCGCGTGTTGGATTACTCGGCGCATAGGCACGAGCAAGGGCAAGCCATAATTCTCTGGAGGTCGGGCCTTGAACATGTTGAAAGGACGCTTCAGAGATGGTTGAAGTAATAATCATTCGAACATGAGCATCATTAGTGATCCAGTGGAGATAACTAGGGTTATCAACCGAGGCTGTATCTGTTGTAGCGGCTGTCTTTGAAGGTGGACACTTGATTGTTCCATCCACGTAGCCAAAAAGGTTGTTGGTTATGAGAAATGGTTGAATCATCTCCTTCCAGAACCCATAGTTGGTGGGTGTTAAAGAGAACGCGAACTTATGTGAGTTGTGAGCAGTTTTCTCTGCAGTGGAGAAGGAACTGATCATGGCCATTGGTAAAGAAATCGAGAAGGAAGAAGGCTGCTTGGGCAGCGATTGAGTGTTGGCGTCGGGGTTGGGATTAGGGCCTGTGACGGCAGAATTAGGGTTAGGTTAATCTTGGCTCTGATACCAAAATAAACCGTGTTATTGAATTGAATTGATATTGATTTCTGAATGATTGATTACAACAGAGAGCATTGATATATATATACCTAATCTATATTAAGTAAGTAAACTAGGGCCGGCTCTATTATGTCTAACAAGAAGGAAATGGCTTTGAGAAAACAAGCTGAAGAAGAGATCCAAAATCTTAAGAATTCACAACTTGATCCTACGGAGGTCTGAATTTTCGTTTTCATTTAAAAATTCACAATATTTTTAAATTCTGTTTACTGGTATACATATTGCATCACATATTTCTCTTAATGGATTAGGCAGGAGTAAATGCTGATGTCATAAAGCTCCAAAATTTACTAGATGACGAGGGTCGTCAGAAACAAAAACTTGAGGAAGAAGTTTTGCTATTGCAAAGCAGATTGTCACAACTGACTTTCAGTTCTGGTCAGGTAAAAATTGATCTTTATACGCAATAAATCTTTGTTAACTTGGTTTTAAAATGTGTGATGCACTCCAATGCGTTTTGATCCAAAAAGCCGATGCGCACACATCACGTATGGGAGGCCTTTATATCATAGTTATCAAAAGCGATTGATTTTGACGCCTAGGCGCAATTTTCAGATGAAGCGTTGGTAAACCACCTCATGCTAGTCAAGGTGCATTTCTTGGAGAAAAATCCGTTTTTTGATTTTGATTTTTTTTGATTTTCTTTTTATTTCTTTTGATTTATCATCAGCTGACCGATAATAATTACCTTAAAAAACGGATTTGATTAATTTACTCTATTCTTAGTATAAACTTATTGATTATTCTGGCTTTTGATTGTTAATTTGGAAGATGAATGCTTACATGATTTTCCTATTGTTAGTAATTACAATATGTAATATATTTGTTATATTGCAATGCAAATTACCGATTTTGCTTTGCTTTACCATTTTGCAATATGTTTCTTTATTCTTATTTAGTTTTGCTTGATAATTACAACATTCAGATATTCTCATAGTTTAATAGTTACAATATGCTTCTTATATTATGTTTTTGCTTTACCAATTTTAATTTGCAAGATTGCTATAAAATACTTTGTTTTGTTTTACTGATTTTAATTTGCAATATTGCTATAAATTATTTTGCTTTGGATATTTGGGGTTTTGTACTTTCAGTATTGGTTAATTTTTCGTATTTGAAATGTTATTCAAGTTTTTGGGGTTTTGATCTTTTGGTATTGGTTAATGTTTGGGACTTGAACTATGTTATTCAAGTTATATATATATATATATATATATATATATATATATATATATATATATATATATATATATATTTAAATTCATTGCGCGCTTTTTTTTCTCGGGTCCTCACTTTTTTTGCGCCTAGGCCCTAGGCGAGGCCTATGCGCCGTAAGTGCGCTTAGCGCATTTGATAAGTATGGTTTATATTAAAAATGCTAAAAACTTAATACTTGAGCTTGCTATCTTTAAAACACCAAAAAATAAGAGAGATCAAAATAAATAACTTTAGAAAAGCTATAGTACGACCAAAGGTTATGTATAACCATCATAAGCCTTTAACTTTATGTGTACATTTAGTTTGTGCATAAGGTACAAGTAAACTTTGCAGGAACTGCGTTCACCAGACCGCATCACACATTATGTGAATTAGAGCGCATCATCGTCGCATCTTGGATTCGCAGCGCATGACTAATTATGCGCATATTTTAAAACCAAGCTTGCTACTTCTTTTATATTATTTATATTATAGAAGGAGGT
This sequence comes from Bidens hawaiensis, assembly GCF_021521415.1. Lineage (NCBI taxonomy): Eukaryota > Viridiplantae > Streptophyta > Magnoliopsida > Asterales > Asteraceae > Bidens > Bidens hawaiensis. The sequence continues at coordinate 8,211 of NW_027504203.1, read as the reverse complement.
GAACATTTGAGATGATTTTTTGTTGTTTCAGCCAAGAAACTCACAACTTGATAATCAAGGTAATGGAGAGAGAGCTTCGATAGCCAATCTTCACGAACATGGTATGCAAAATTTGCACTTTTAATGGTATTATAAAGTAGCTTATGTTATTAACTTTTTTGCATTTATCTCAAACTGAATAGTTGGATTGCAAAAGATCTTGTCTTTGCTAGAATCAGAAGATCCAAATGTACGTTTGCATGCAGTTAAAGTGGTGGCCAATTTAGCAGCTGAAGGTCATTGTTTCTTGAAGCCTTCTTATCAAACAAATATCTTCCATTTCAAGTATTGTTCGTTTGATTGATTATTTCTGAAGTTACGTAATATGCAGATACTAATCAAGAAAGAATAGTTGAAGCTGGTGGTCTGTCATCCTTGCTGGCACTCCTTAGAAGTAGAAGCTTTGATGAAACGATTTGCAGAATAGCAGCCGGTGCCATTGCAAATCTTGCAATGAATGGTTTGTGTGTTTTATTATGGACTGTTTATTTATGTATAGGATTAACTTATTTTGATTATTTTTATGACATTTATGGTTGATGCAGAAGCTAATCAAGAATTAATTATGGCTCAAGATGGGATTAGTTTGCTGGCAATGACAGCAGCTGATGCTGAGGATCCACAGACTTTACGAATGGTAGCAGGAGCTATTGCCAATCTATGTGGAAATGGTAATGCTAAATAATTTGTATTTAATATTTATATAATTACTTTATTACATGATAAGATCTAAAATCAAGCAGGCAACTTTTATTCAAAATGAGATAAACAGCCCGATTCGAGAGGGGCAATGTCTCCAATTACACAATACTTTGATAATGAAAAACTAGAATGAGGAATACAAAAGTAAGAAGCCTGCTTTTATTAACCCAAAACATGTAACTGCTGGCATAGGAATAGCTCCTCACTCTTTTATCTTCCTGTTAATAAAGGGCATAGTAAATGCTTCCCACTCTTCCAACTTACCGCTAACTCCTTGACCAAGTGGATCCAGCTTAAGCCCAAAAACAGAATTCAGCTGGCCTGTATTAGCAGTTGTGGCCCGTTTCCTTCTTCTCGAGTATACTTTAATTGGGCCTTTATCATTACTTTCCTCCCGGTAAAACGCCTTATCCTCAAGGCGGAATGTGGGAAATTGTTCTGCCAACAAATCATAGGATTCCCAGGTGGCTTCTTCCATTGGACGATTACACCAAGCAATTCCAGAACCAAATGATCAGCTTCGGAAATCCAACGATGAGCAATAATAGAACTTGGTTGTAAGTCAATTTCCCAGTCTTTAGTGATGGGTAATGGAGGTTGCTGGTTAGAAGAGAAAGATCCATGGGCGGGTTTAAGCATGGACACATGGAACACCTGGTGAATTCTAGCAGTAGGTGGGAGCTCCAATTCATAAGCAACTGGTCCCCCTACACATTTAATACGATATGGATCGAAAAAGCGTGGAGAATGTTTTTCATAGCGACGTTTGGCTAAACTTTTTTGACGGTAGGGCTGAATTGTTAGGAACACAAAATCCCCATCCTAAAATATTAGATCTCGTCGTTTGTGGTTAGCTTGATTCTTCATCCGGTCTTGGGCCCTTTTGAGATTGTTTCTAAGAAGCTTAACATATCATCCCGGTCTACTAACTGTTGCTCCAATTCTGCATTTTTTGTCTCTCCCATGGCATAAGGAAGGAAGGAGGCTCCCTGATAGAACCCCTAAACTTAAGAAATTTAAGGATAGTTGGCCCGATTCGAGATGGGCTAGTCTCCGGTTAGCCGATTCGAGATGGCAATTCTCCAAACATAAGGTTAACAGACCCCAATATTTTTAATATATAAAGCATGGATACTGTAGAACCTAAAACAAGATCCTACAAATAGACGCAACTTTATAATAATTGTTGCGGTTACTTAGACCGTTCATTGTCCTCACCCATTTGTCTCTCTTGGACCCTTCAGCTTACGAAGGGTTTGTATCATTCCCTACCATAAACAACAGTGAAGGGAGTGGTGCTTGTTGCCGTGTGATACCCCGTGTTATACGATTATTCAACCCATGGTGAATAAGTACTCCACTTTGTAGGTTGTTCACTGGCAAAACATCGTAAATAGGCTTTAAGGCAACGGTTTAAGACTTAAGTCTGCACATGCGTCTGGGGATGGTAACTTGTACTCAATTGGAGCTTAGTTTGGCTTAAGCGAAATAGTTCCTGCCAAAAGTGGCTGAGAAAAACAACGTCTCTGTAAGATATGATGGATCACGGGAATCCATGCAAGCGAATTACTTATAAAAAATTGCAGCCACTCCTTTTGCAGTGAATGTATGTGAGGCAGATAAAATGAGCATATTTGTTCAAACGATCAACCACCACTAATATAGTATCATAACGACCAGAAGGAGGTAGGCCGACTATAAAGTCCATTGAGAGATCCTGCCATGCCATGACCACTGGTTGGGGTGTCATGTGCCTCATGTAACTTCTTGAGATCAGGTACTTCAGGTATCACTAAGCGTCCTTTATAAAATAGAAAGTGATCTATGATGGAGAAGCCAGCAACTAATGATGTGTCAGCTTGTAATTGTTGACAATATCTGATGGAGTCTAGAATCTGGACTCAAACAAACAATTCAATTACAGAAACATAATAACCCGATTCGAGATGGGAGGTCTCCGATTACCCAATTCGAGATGGGAAGTCTCCAATACAAGGTTAAAGAAAACCTAATACTTAGATAATAATAAACATTGACCACCTCCTCGCTAGAACAAAGGATATAAATAAGCACTAGTAGAATAATAACTTGCCCTAAACTTTAGCTACCCTTTATTAATAGAATAATAACCGGTCCTAAATTTTAGCTACTCATTAACCCAATATCCCCTCTTTTAATAACTGATTTGACCAAGATATGAGACTGTATCAATACATCCCGGCCGCACAAACGACTTGTCTTCAAGTCGAAAATCTGATAGTTGTGCCAAGCGATCAACCATTCAATTATAGGCTGACCCGCTTCATAGATCCATCCATAAGCTAGAGCAAATTGTGAAGGCCCTACGATATCCTTGTCTTTTGCATCTACACCCCGCCTTGATGACCATTTGATTTCAGCGATTTTCTTCTTATCATGTGTGTCCCCTGTAATTGCGGTTGGTTGTTCAGATTCGATATTCTTTTCCCCTTCCCCCGATTCCAACAGTTTGCATGTTAGGAATCGCGCGTGCTTCACAGAATCATATATGCCTGGAAGGATTTTAGTCATGAGCGGCGATTTGATCGGATGTAAGACTGCTACCACCGCTACCCCTGGTTTGCACCATCATTCCTTTAAATGTTTCCCGGCATTGGAACCAAATGATAAGAGTCTAGAATTTGGACTCAAACAAACGATTCAATTATTGAAACATAATAGCCCGATTCGAGATGGGAGGTCTCCGATTACCCAATTCGAGATGGGAAGTCTCCAATACAAGGTTAAAGACAACCTAATACTTAGATAATAATAAACATCGACATCCTCCTCACTAGAACAAAAGATATAAATAAGCACTAGTAGAATAATAACTTGCCCTAAACTTTAGCTACCATTTAATTATAGAATAATAATCGCTCCTAACTTTCAGCTACGTATTAACCCGATATCCCCTCTTTTAATAACTGATTTGACCAAGATATGGGACCGTATCAATACATCCCGGCCGCACAAATGACTTGTCCTCAAGTCGAAAATCTGATAATTGTGCCAGGCAATCAACCATTCAATTATAGGCTGACTCGATCCATAGATCCATCCATAAGCTAGAGCAAATTGTGAAGGCCCTACGATATCCTTGTCTTTGCATCTACACCCTGCCTTGATGACCATTTGATTTCAGCGATTTCCTTCTTATCATGTGTGTCCCCTGTAATTGCGGTTGGTTGTTCAGAGTCGATATTCTTTACCCCTTCCCCCGATTCCAACAGTTTGCATGTTAGGAATCGCGCGTGCTTCACAGAATCATATATGCGTGGAAGGAATTTAGGAAGGAGTTGCGATGACTGAGTAACAACCGATAAGTTAGGTTTGAAGGCATGTGTTGCTACTAGGTTTCTGTTGGGCTTTGTATGACCAACTTTGGACTTGGATTCAAGGAACACACTCATGGCATTAGGTTCATGAGTTTTATTTCCAAAAACTGATGACTATTTTTCTGGTCAAAAGAGTTGACCATCTCGCCTCTTTTTTCGGCCATTAAAAGTAGTTGTCATCTCTTATCATTATCATCTGGGACTTGATATCTGCAACATCACCCCTCAATCGTGAGAGTATGGTGTCAAGCTTGGTGGCGATGGCTGCCAATTGAGCGGCGATTTGATCGGATGTAAGACTGCCACCACCGCTGCCCCCGGTTTGCACCATCATTCCTTTAAATGTTTCCCGGCAATGGAACCAAATGATAGAGTCTAGAATTTGGACTCAAACAAACGATTCAATTATTGAAACATAATAACCCGATTTGAGATGGGAGGTCTCCGATTACCCAATTCGAGATGGGAAGTCTCCGATACAAAGTTAAAGAAAACCTAATACTTAGATAATAATAAACATTCGCATCCTCCTCACTAGAACAAAAGATATAAATAAGCACCGGTAGGATAATAACCTGCCCTAAACTTTAGCTACCATTTAATTATAGAATAATAACCGGTCCTAAATTTCAGCTACTCATTAACCCGATATCCCCTCTTTTTATAACTGATTTGATCAAGATATGGGACCGTATCAATATCACTCGTAACTGGGTCATTTTGGAGTCCGCGTTTGATGTCTGCCACCTCTACACAATAAGGCACTATCAGTGTTAATAATTCACCCGAATGGGGTCGGTGTGATAAGGCATTGCTCCTTTATTTTCTTTCCCTGGTTTGTGAATAATAGAGAAGTCATAAGGCATAAGTTTTAATAGTAGACGTTGCTTGGTAGTTGTAATCTGCTACTCAAGTAAGAACTTCAAGGTGCAATGATCGGCACAGATGAGAAAATGTTGGCCAAGCAGGTAATGACTCCACTTTTGTACTGCCAATACTGAAGCTAACAGCTCTCAATCATAAACTGATTTAAATCGACTAGAAGGGAGTTAAACTTGATAATTGTAGATGTTTTGTATTATCTTAATGTGAGAATTACCTGGATATATATCAATCAATCAATCAATCAATCATACCCAGTAAAATCCCACCGACAGCAGAGCTATAGGTAGGGTCTGGGGAGGGTGGGATGTAGGCACACCTTACCTCTATCCAAAGGAATAAAGAGGTGGCTTCCAGAGAGACCCTCGGCTCTAAGAACATGTGTATGAAGCAAAAAAAGGAAATCAAAGTTTAACAGTTATATAAAAACTACTACTAATTATAATAATATTAATAAAAAGGTCACAGTTTAACCGCAATATAAAAGCTAATACTAATAATAATAAAATATGTAAGGGAAATACCATTATGGTATGTGACCTAAATAAGTTATATATACCTGGATATATATAGATAGCATAATCATGAAACCCTAGAGTCTATTCATATCCCATGTCCCGTGTCTGTTCATATTCCAAGCCTGTTCATGTTCAGTCCAATGCTCCCCCGCAAGCTAAGCGTGAGAGGTTTTGGCTTGATAATGTAATTACTAATAAAAGTAAACCAGATTCAGTCCATTAAGGTGACTTTGGAACGTCAAGCTACATCAGCCCCATTGTCATCCTCTTTTGCTTTGTTTTGTTTGCGGTTAAAGTTGCAGCGCGGGCGAACGGTTGTTTTCTGGCGAGTGTTCCAGTTCTCTCTCCACAAAGGTTTCCTACGACCATCTTTGGCTCTGTCCATGAGTGTCTTCTTCGTTTAGTTCACCCCTGTTCCTTCATAACCATTCCGCTGTTGTGTAGAGGCATAAGACGGCATCACATTGTGGTGATGACGGCTAGGGGGCCTTTGCTGCAGTTTGTTTCTGCATACCCTAGCATTTGTCTGTAACGGCGGCAGTTGGAGAGGTGATGATGTTGTGACAGAAATGGCAGCAACCTATTATGGAGATTGGGTTTGGAGTGATGGTGATTGTTGTTACTGTGGCGTACATGCACGATGGCTATAAGATACTGATGGTGATTATCTATGGTGGTTGTGGCTGTGATCTTGTTATTTAAAATAAAAGCAATTAAACTAGAAAGCTTGTAAGAGAGGTTGTGGGTGGGGCCACGACAGTGGTCGGCCGCACCACGGCGGTTGCTATTGTTGGTTGTAACCTAGCCTTGATACCAAGTTAAACTTGATAATTGTAGATGTTTTGTATTATCTTAATATGAGAATTACATGGATATATATATATATATATGTATATGTATATATATATGTATATATTTATAGGGAGATGATCAAGAGAGTACTCCTTAAAGAGAGAGCTAGAGAACTAAATAAAGAAATATTTTTAATTTAATTAAAAAAAATATTTTTAAATTTCCGTTTTTGCCATTATTCTTATATTTTGTTACCATTCACTCGAAAAAAATAAAAAAATAATAATAAAAAAACTCGTTGTAGTGCACATATGCAACACATCGACTTTTTTTTATTGCATATGTGCACTCGTGTATATTTTGATATGTGCAATAATGTTGAATAGCATATATGTAATTTTTTGTATTGTATTGGTGCAATAGCGTTATATTATATACAAAAATACCAAAAAACAATACAGTGCATATGTGCATTAGTGTTGTATTATGTATATGCGATAGTGTGTTTTGAGTACAACTATTAGTGTTGTATTTGCATATATTCAATAGTGTGTATTGTATAATGCAATTGTGTTATATTATATGCAATAAAACACTATTGTATATATGCAATACACATTAGTGCACATATGCACTATATTGACCGTTTTTTTTAGGAACAATATCATCTTATTAGGAGGAAAGAAAAAAAAATCGCAAAATATTTTTTTAAAAAAAGTTAAAAATAATTTTTATTAGTTCTCTAGTTCTCTCTTTAAGAGGAGTTCTCTCTAGATCCCACCCATATATATATATATATATAGCATAATCATGAAACCCTAGAGTCTATTCATATCCCGTGTCTGTTCATATTTAGTCAGTAGTCTAATAAAGGGGAAAATCCCTTGCTAAAAATAGGCCATGGGGTGTTCTGCTTGAGACAATATCGCCCCCACACCATCAGACGAAGCGTCATATTCAATGACAAATAGTTGTGAGAAGTTGGGTAACCTCAAAACAGATGTGGACAACAGTGTTTGTTTTAGTTTATTAAAGGCGATTAGGGCTTCTTCCGACCATACAAACCCATCTTTCTTAGTCAACGTTGTGAGAGGTCGTGCTATCAAACCATAGTTTCGAACGATACGTCTATAGTATCCCGTTAAACCAAGGAAACCTCTCACTTCCTTAACTGTTGAAGGTATCAGCTAAGATTGCGCTGCTGAAATCTTTTCTTCTTCAACTTTAACACCTTCCGAATTTACCACATGCTTGAGGAACACCACTTATGGCTGCCTGAAACAACACTTTGACATCTTAGCAAAACAATGATTGTCGTATAGTATAATACGTATGTGGAATTATGATTGTATTGAATTGAATAATATGATTACAATAGGAGGTCCTATATATAGGACAATTACTGGTAATAACAGAAACAAATAATTTACATATATATCATAATATTGGTTTAATATTCCCCCTCAAGCTAAGGCTGGGGAGCGACCTTTAGCTTGGATCTAAGAAGCAGAAACCATTGTGAGGATTGAGGCTTTGTAAACACATCTGCAATTTGATCGTCTATCTTGGTAAACTATATTGATACCTTTTTTTGAGCTACCATTTCTCTCACAAAATGAAAGTCAATCTCCACGTGTTTTGTTGCGCGCGTGAAATATTGGATTGGCTGACAAATAAGTAGCACCTAGATTATCACACCACAAGATAGGTGCCAATGTCATAGATACGTGAAGCTCCTTAAGAAGTGCTTCAAGCCACTTTAATTCAGCAACAGTGTTAGCTAGGGCTTTGTATTCGGATTCTGTAGATGACCGAGAGACAGTTTGTTGTTTACGAGCACGCCATGAAATGAGATTCGATCCAAGATAGATGGCATATCCCCCCGTGGAACGACGGTCATCAAGGGAGCCTGCTCAATCAGC